>NC_044496.1:7958771-7986271 GCF_902362185.1 Chanos chanos | reverse complement strand
TACATAATGGTAGCACACTCTGTTACTACACTATATTATGCCTGAAACGGCTCCGGCAGCCTAGCCCGGTCTGACTAAGAGCTGTGAGTAAAGTCAAGGGCTTTAAAGTCTTTTGCCATCTCATATTCCCCCTGGGCTGTGGCAGAGAGAACCACAGCGCTGCCTCTAAATCTCCAGAGAGGAATGCTAACATCCATTAATAAAGAGCCCATCCGCGCGCCGCGCAGTGGGGAGGCTATGGCAGACGTGCCCTGGGCTCTCTGATAAGCCATTCAGGCATCTGTAGCCGCAGGAGGAGGGGGGAGGAGGAGGGGCTTTTAACATTAATTATTGAAGAACTTTCTCCGAGTCCGGAGGCGCAGCTCTGTTCAATAGCACAGGAGCAGGCAGAAAGCCAAGAGGGGAGAAACAAAGACATGATGGAGAACATCGGAATGACTTAACTGTGTTTCATTGAATCGAACTTTAATATTCTGTACAAATTCACATACATCACCATGTAATGACTGTTTCAAATTTGATTTACTTTAGTTTTAAGTTAGAAAAGACAGAGAATGAATTAATAGATCAGCATTTACCTCAGTGGCATAAATTAGTTAATGGCTCTTTGGTTCTTGGTTCTTTTATGCACTGTAATCAGTTACACTACACCACAGACATAAATTCTATCTGTTCCTTAGATACTCACGTCATTTCTTTATCATCCAACACTTTTGTATTGCATTTTCCATGACAAGTACCGTATGAATAAATAAACACATTTTCATGAGTCACTGCGACTGCTTTCAGTGTGTTCCAAACAGGTTCTGTCAGTTCTCTAAAAACATACAGTTCTGAACTCTGGATGTTTGCTCTAAGGTGAATAATTATTCTCACTGTGTATATGTGTGTGTGTGTGTGTGTGCGTGTGTGTGTGCTGGTCAGACCTGGTCGATTTGGTCCTGTTGACCACGGTAAACGGTTTCAGGGTCAGATGGAGGACGCAGGCGGAATTCGGAGTCACAGAAGTTTCCGTCTCCATCCACGTTGTGTAAGCTCTCCCACACGACCTTTTCTTCTGTCAGGAAACCCTGATCTGTTACCAGCAGATACAGCTGACCCTGACACACACACACACACACAGAGAGAGAGAGCAGTTATAACTACGCTCAACACGCAAACTGCACTAACACAGGCATACTGAACGCACAAAGGCCTACATAAGGGCGGCCACAGTGAGAACAGGACACGAACTCACACAAACACACAAACAAACACACGGTGTGGCTTATCGTAGCCAGCACAGGGAACTCCTCTGCGTCTCATATCTTTTAAAGTACAGGTTTGATCATTCCTCATCATTACCTTTCCGTTTTGAACTGTAACACAGCCTTCTAGATATGTATTTGACACGTTCAGCTGGCTTTGAAAGCATATTGGTTTATAGTTGGAAACAGTGGGAGTGTATGAGGCCAAGATCTGGAATAGCCGCATGTACAAAGGGTGCTAATTATTAGAGTTTTGAAATGAGCTATCACAGCCAGTGAACCGCATCAAACTTCATCAGCACAGTTGTTTCAGAGCCAGAATGGCCCAGTGAAAAGACTGCTGAACGTTTCCTTTAAAAACACTTAGGCTTCAATTCAGCACTCAGCAGACAAGTGACGCATCTCCAGCGAGCGCTGCGTGTGTGTGTGTGTGTGTTTGTAAGAGGGAGTGTATTACAGTTCATCTGGGGGTCAAGTGTGCTTCACAGCTTGCTGCAGTTAACTGAGATATACATGGACGCCTGCACCACACACACACATACATATACACACATACACATATACACATACACACACATACACATACACATACACACACACACACACACACACACACACACACACACACACACACACACACAGTCTTGTTCCACTTCCCTGCTGTAGATAACAGGAAAAGCCTTACACAGCTGTGCTGATAAACTAAAGGGGCAGTGGCTCAATATAGATAACACACACACACACTCACACACACAGTCAAACACACACTCAAACTCACTCTCTGAAGCTCTGTCAACACATTTAAAACACCACTTCATGTTTTACACAGCTTATTCTGGTCTTTACAGTAAACAGAGCTCTGAAACTTTTTCAATATCCAAAGCTCTTCATGTAATTCAGTCTCAACACTGCCTGTGTAAATATTAACAACCCTGAGAGAGGACTGCATACAATCAGGAGGACTGTTGCTTGGAACATCAAGTATACAGAGAGTATACAGATACCTAAGGGTCCTGAACAACTGGGCTTGTTATATACAGAAAAGGATAATAGGGGGACTGTTTAAAGAAGGGGGGTGGGGGAGGGGAGAGGGGAGGGGTGGGGAGTTGTCAGTACCTGGGTTAGACAGATCTATTTATTCACCACTAGAGGGCCACCAAGAACACTTTTGCTCTCAAAGTACTGTGATAATGTTCTGATAAACTTTGCAAAGTCATAGCACTGTATGTTTTTTTCCATAACATTGCTGTCATATTTTGGAACTCTCATGCTCTGACTCAGTGGACAGGAAACAGAATGAAGGTTTGTGTGTGTGTGTGTGTGTGTGTGTGTGCATGCCAGTTTAAACGGTCACCTTGAATTTTGTCATGGTGCTGAAGTGGTTGTTTCTGAAGAAAACACAGAGTTCTCCCTCCTGGACCGTGGAAGTTAGCTCACACAGACCATGGTACGTCAGCTGAGTGGCCGTACTGTTCAAAAACTGTTCAGCAACGAAACCTGCATAAACACACACACATGCACACGCACACACACACCACATGGCACACGCATGTCAGAGATAAGTTTATTAGTTCGTTTGTTCTCTCTGTCTCTGTCTCTCTCTCTCACACACACACACAGTCACACGCACACCAACCTACAGTCATACACTCACATAATTATATTCCCATAAAGATTCACTCTCTGTCACGCACACACACAGATGGGCTGGCATATGGAAAAGTTAACAAAGACATGCCAGCATAACTATTTATCGGTAGTGATCAATTACAAACAACCATGCAAGTCACCAGAGACGAACAGAAGCACACACAGAGACAACGACATAGGTCTAAAAGCAGAATGGCAGAATGACATATAGAGACAGACTCAGACAGATAGAGACATGGATAGACAGAGAAAAGGCCAAACCCATATTATTGCACATGCATGAAAATACAGAGAAAGAGACAGCAGAGGGTAGAACCACAAACAAAGACCGGGCACTGAAGCCGAGAGGGAAAGACAGCGAGAGAGAGAGAGAGAGAGAGAGAGAGAGAGAGAGAGAGAGAAAGCGACTGGAGGAAAAAGAGAAAGGAGGATGACAAACACAGATGTAGTTCAGTCTCAGATGACTGACTCACTCTTTCATTTTACTTGTTTATTTATGTGATACAAGAAGAAGCATAAAAAAAAAAAAATCAGGTCTAGAAAAAGGCATGTGAGCCAGCAAACTACACTACACAGGAAGTGAGTGAGAGAATGATTAACTGAGAGAGAGACAGAGAAAGAGAGAGATATCTTGTGCGTCTCTTTAGTATTTATTATTTTAGTTGTGACATTCAGCTGAGAGAGAAGCTCAGGATATGATCTCAGGACCTCAGTACACTTAGTCACACAGTACAGCCGTTCGTGGTCAGGGGACAAATATGAGAAAGAGAGAGAGAGAGAGACAGAGAAACCCAGCCCACCCACCTTCTCCCGCAAGCTCGCTGTTGTCAGACTGTTTGCAGGAGATGATTTTCTCCACCAGCTGGTTATAGCTGCAGTTACCCACTGCCTTCACTATATCAGCCATCTTAGACAGACCGAGAGAACAAAAAATTCATTAGACTTGACTATTTCAAGGCACATAAGAATTGTTACAAAATGTCCTTTGGGACTGTAGCAGTGCACTGGCCCGCTCCTCAAGTGGGACAGGTGTAGAGCGTGTTGTCACTGACCTGTGGGTCCACGAGCCAGCCGTGATACAGTGGGATGTCCAGTAGATCAAAGACGATACATTCGGGCGTGTATTCAAACACCCGTACGCCCGTAAACTTCACGTTAACGTCCAAGCCCGTCTGCAGCTTATGAAGGACCGCCATGGCATCACTCATGTTCTACAGACAGACGGGAAATAGTAATGACAAAGCAGAGGTCAGTCTGTGGGCAAGCTCTCTCACACACACACACACACACACCCATATCCATACATGCATATAAACACACAGACACACACACATATGCACAAACCCAGTAGACCAAGTCTGAGCAAGTAAGCATAAGCACACAGAACTGTGTATGAGTTTATTTGTGTGTGTGTGTGTGTGTGTGTGTGTGTATGAGTTTGTGTGTGTGTGTGTGTGTGTGTGGTTTATGCTTTCTTGTGTTTTTTCTTAGGAACGCTGTCAGGAAGAGCAGGAAAGATATACAGTTAAAATCTGCTGATCATCCAGTATTCATAATTAATGGAACGTGTTTTTTTATGGACTACGTATGTGTACATAATAGCTGTGAGATTAGTCTAGCCATACGACACTGCATGCGGTCACAAGGCGTCACATGAGCTGTGTGGATACCATAGAACCCTGCAGCCTACTGCAGGAAGCTGCCTCTCCTGGCTCTGTGTGTGTGTGTGTGTGTGTGTGTGTGTGTCATGTTGACTCACGCTGCAATGGGAACTTACAAATATCACTACATTCCGTATTCAACAATGTCATTTACATATCAAACTGACACAGTTTGGTAGTGGAATAAAATTCCTGTTATGATGGGAGGATTTAAGTCTTCAGAATTCTCACATTAGCGACTCAGATCAGCTCGGTCATGGCGGGCTGCCGCGGTATGAACGCGGTGACCGTAGAGGCATCGTCTCTACCGCTCTACTCTCTCCTCCCCAATGCGTGTCCACTCTTCATTCCCAAACAGCTCAGCGGGCTGGGCACCGTGCCCGCTGCCCACACACACACACACACACACTCTTCTCCCCCCCCCAACCTGGACGTGCCGGCCTCGTCTGTATCCGTGCCCGGGCCGACGCCTCTTCGCCAGTCCACTGCTCTCCCGCGGTGGCTGCTCTACCCTCCCATATACCCACATCTTCTGTCACCCTGGCCCCCTTCTCCCAGGATATCAATACACCCGGGACAACCCATCCATTACACACCACATCATATACTTCACTTACGCATCTACACACTCACACACACAACTCTTTTCCTACCAGGTACTAGACCAGCACCCCGAATGGCCTAACTTCATCCTGATCAGTAGGTTTTGTGTGTATGTGACATATGACGTGGTGATTTCATATATCGTACGTTTTGATGATTGAAAACGAGTGTGTTCAGACAGCTCTAATGTCACATTAAGAGTGGCAGCGTTATACATTTTTGTGGAGCTATTCATTGCATCATAGAAGAATTTATTTCTACTGAGGAGAATGTGCCCAAAAAAAAAAAAAAAAAATGAAAACCAGGCACAAGCCAACATATTGCATTAAAACATGGTAGAAATGGTGTGTAAAGAATGTGAGGCATGTAAAGAACAGACAGAGAATGTTTTTTGTAAGGTGACTTCACAGTTTTACCCAATTCTTTTACACGAAAATAACAAACTGCTCTGTCTAAAGCTCTTTTCACCACCCGTGTAACCTTGTGTCATTTTTTTTTTTTTTTTTTTATTGCGGGAACCGTTGTGTGTCACAGTATCCAGTATTCTTTTCTCAGCAGCGTGGAACCGTTAATAAACAGTACATAGCAATGTACACAAGCATGTAATGTGTAACTGATTTCAGACACAGCCTTGTCACAACCGAGCAGAACATTCCAATTCGACACACCCATTCCAACAGCTCAACACAGGACATGTGTACAGTAAATACAGACAACAAAGGCCAGCACAAAGACCCTTCACAATGCACCTGGTCTCCAGCAGGATTAACTCTGTGTCCCCAAAGCGTCATAACTTTATGAGCGCTGCAAGATGGAAAACATCTCCAACAACATCTAGCATATTGTTTACCTATAAACATTTTACGCAACATTATCTCCATTTCTTTTTTTAAAAAATCCTCTAAGGGGAAGCTCAGTTCCACTTCTGGTCACGATCACTTCCTCTCTCCGGCTCTCTGATGCCAAGGGCTGCTTACATTCCCACAACCCAAACTTCTTGACCCAAATCAAGGGTTCCAGAGCTGTGTGCAGACCCATTGTGCCGGACAAAGCCTGACCGGACTGACTCCAGCAGGACAGCGGTCACCCGGAGGGTCTGATACCAGAACACAAGAAGCTGACAGCTAAGCTCCTACAGCCTTCCACTGTCCAAGGGTCTCGGCTTTATATGATACAAATAAAGATGCTTTATTCAGTTCCTGGACTGTGGATCTGAACCCTTACTATATTAGCAGTCTGTGTGTGACCCATGGAAACTGTCTTCCAAACGGTAATCAATCTCAGTTAGCGTAATATTATAGACTGTCACACAGAAATATGAGCATTCCTCCAGAAGAACGAAACGGTCATAATTTATTATCAGGGTTATAAGTAAATATGATGATGGTCAGAAAAGAAAAATTGCCAGCACAGGACAAAATATCACAGTGACCACTTCAGCTAGGCACTTATGAGAACATGGCACCTCATCAAAGCTGAGATTTACAAGCGAGAGGGAGAGGGAAAAAAAAAAAAAAAAAGGAAAAAAAAACAGAAAGAAAAACGACGGCTCACAAATCCTATCCAAGCCTCCGCCTACACACACAGACATACACACACACACACACACATACATATATACGCACACACAACTCCAAAAAAAAACAAAAACAAAAAAAAAAACAGGGAAAAAAAAAAAAAAAGAAAAAACAGTGAGAACATCAGGAACATGGCTATTTTAATCTCCATATCCTCACTTTCTGAATGTCTCTCATAAAAATAGACTCCGCTGCAAACTGAGACCTTTAAAACCCGGCAATATCGAAGAAACATGGTAAATGTGTCTGCAGTGCTAAAGCCCAACAAGTCAACAAACGAAAATACACACATAAACCGTTCCCTTACATTCAGACCCTAAGAGAATAAACTACGATGTCTTTATTGACATCAAATAGAACCAAACCATCCACGCAGGTACACACATACATGTCAGTAATCTCGGTCACAACTGAGTGTGTGTATAAGCTAGAAGGACTGTGGTGAAGAGGGAGTGTGTAAAGGCTTTAACTTATACTGTATATGACTTTTTACCATCTAAAGCTACAAAGCTAAATGATACAGACATGCACATATTGGAGGAGCCATAACTCTACATACACAGGCTGACGCACACTGTGATACATGCGCTCTGGCCCTCTCTCTCGCTCTCTCACTCACACACACACACACACACACACACACACACACACACACACACACACACACATATATTTTCTCCTTCACCACCATGTGAAAAGAACATTCACAGATGTTCTGGCTCTCCACCACAGCATGGGGATGAAGTGAGGCTGAGGAGAAGTATGAGCAGAACAAGCCCCACCCACATTCCTCTCCTCTCCTCTCCTCTCCTCCCCCTCCCCTCCCTGATTCCATCTTTCTCTTCCTATCCTTCAGAGGAGAGCAGAAGCACTGGCCTAAGGCTGAACCCAGCCAGTCATCCTTGACCTCACACAGTGACATGAAAAGACAATGTGATTTCTCACTGACCCGTGTCCTTCCCTCAGGTCAAAAAAAAAAAAAAAAAAATTACGTAAGTTCTATAGGGTACAGCATGCTATGCCGCGTAGTATCAGTCTCTCTCTCTTCTCCCTGCACATACAATGGTCACTTTCACAATGCCTTTTCTGTGTTATGTAAACACTGGACTCCACAGTTGAAAAAGTGAGAGAAGCGCGAAGGACTCTGGCCTTTGAAGACTAACACAAATGGGTCACTCAAACTCTGATTCCACTGTGAACACTTTGAAAACGCTTGCAAATGAAGATTCTCTCGAACTCCAAATGAGAAAGGTGACAGCAAACATCTGGCAGGGTTATTCAGAGGTTTGAAGTGAGAGTGTTTGAGTAAGGTGTGTGTGTATGTGTGTGTGTGTGTGTGTCTGTGTGTGTGTGAGCCAGCTGAGTGAATTTCAGTGTGTGTGGCTGATGATGAAATGACTGTTTTTTGTTCTGTTCACACCTGAGAGACAGCAGGGGAAGTCACCCACTGACAAGGACATGACAGAAGGCTACACTAACCAGCCCAAACTACAGCATAAACTACAAACATATTCAGGGACTTTTATATGTCGATGTCTGTAAGGCTTACCTGCTCATAGTTCAACCTCTGAGCTTCAGAGATCTCTTTTGGTTTGGCATCAAGGATGTAGTCTCCTATAGGAGAGAAAGGAAAGGGGAAAAAACAGAGAGAGAGAGAGAGAGAGAGAGAGAGAGAGAGAGAGAGAGATGCGAACTTAATCACACTGGATATCTGACACGTTCTCATTAAAATCATGCAAGTACACACAAAGCACAAGCACACGCTTTCTCACACACACACACACACGCACACACACACACACCGAGGTGAGTAACTGTAATCTGGAAAGTTCTCTCTTCCCTAGTACCATAATGTGATTAACAGACTTGTGTCAATCAAATATAACGAGGTGTTATTAAAAACAATTTATTAAATCTTAGATGAAGGGAGGATCCAAATCTTCAGTGAGAATTTATAAGGGGAGCAGAAAAGTGGCTGTACAGTTGTCTCCAGGAAAACGTTGACAAAGCCCAGGGGAGGTGGGTTGGGAGTAGGGATGGAGGGGCACAGACAAACTCCTCTTAATGATGCACTATCACAAAGAAGTGTTAAAAGCCAAAGTACTGACAGTCTCTTCTACCAAGGCCACAGAAACAGGGGGAAACCCATGTAGTTATGGTAACGTGGAAATCAATTACAAGCCCCAGCCTCCGATTTTAAGCCTGAACCCGTTTAGTGAAGAGAAGAAAGACACATGTAAATGTGCTTTAGCCTGACCGTCCACACTAGGAACGCAATACAAATCAACACAAAGCTGTTATCTAGCTTTTCAAAAACCGTACTTCTAAAAGCAAAGATGTTTACAAATGACTGCTTTTGTATGTGTGTGTGTGTGTGTGTGTGTGTGTGTGTGTGTGTCAGGAGCGTGCATGTGTGTACGTTTTTTTTTTTTTTCCTGATTAAAACCATCAGTAGCTCATCCATACACCAAGCCAGTGAGAGAGTGTGAGCGAGCGAGAAAATCTCTGAGCTAATGTCTTTATTCTCCATTCACTTCCTGAGTCACTGGCTTCCTCTTCACAGGCCAAGAATGCAGGCAGCCAAGCAGGCAAGCAGGCAACAGCGGCTGGCTCATTTAGGCGCTTCTCTCACGTCTCTGCCCAGGAAACGAGCCCTGTTCCTATTCCCAACCCCTCCACCCCTGCCCCCGTGTTCCTCTCCAGCTGATCTCCCAAAACATTCACACCAAGCCTCCCTCCCTCCCTCCCCACCTCCCATGCACCCACCCAATCTAGCCCTCTGGGCCTCCACTCTATTGCTCAAGCCCTACCGAAAACTCTGATATCTGACTTAGTGCTCCGAGCCTCTTTAGGTACACTATCTTTGATACTTCCTATTGTTTGGTGACCAATTTATAATTTGTACCCACTAATTTTTGAAAACAATTGGCCTATCTAGATGGCTAACAAGCTTGACTAAATTGTTCCTTTGTTATGGATACAACAAACATTACCTCGTGCTTCTTCACCGTTTATGTTTCAGATGAAAATTTGGTTCAAAACACTGCATTCGACTGATTCACCGGGCAACTCAAGGGAAACAGCAATAACACCGCGTAAATTCAGCTAATTGGTTTTAACAAAATCAATAGCAAAACTACTAGGCTAATGTTTTAGACTGTGGCTTAGATAAGTTACCAACCGTCTGAACCGAGACGGTTTTCAACAGTCACTGGTAAATGAGTTCTTGTGAGAAAGAGCGTTTTCACGGGCCACTGGCTTCGCCTGTGAATGCAAGTACAGTATTACGAGGTACAGCAGCCTAGCTCCTGGACATAAACAAAAGACAAATGCCTTCCACTGGAACCAATCCATTAATTACAAGCTTTTATCCATTTTACTAGCCTGAGTTCACAGAGACTCCACCGGATCCGAGAGAGGCAATTTCTGAGTGGCTGCATGACTGACTGTAGCCATTTCACAGCTGCTATTTGAGCCTACACACAAACAACCAACCTCAACACAACAGCAAGCACTTCACTCTGTGTGGATGGCTTATAGTCAACATCATGACGAACATGCTCCCCTATCACTGGTCAAGAAGTGAGATCTCAGCAACCTCTGGAAGAAAATGTTAAAGTACTTATATCTTGGGAAAATGTGATTTGTCTTGAAGAGAAACGTAGTTTTTTGTTACTTACATTTCCCCTCTTTACCCTGGTTCAGAATATCAAACAAACTGTGAATTCAAGGGTGTTTCTCTTACATGTTCTCAACAGAACGTATGGGAGAACGCGTCTGATTAACCTACCATATTAAAGTGCTGCTAAACACCATCTTCCTTCAGCACATCTGACGGAATGTTTTACAACAGTTTTTTTTTCTTTACAGATTTTTAAATGGATTTTAATGGTCATGCACGGGAGGGCACAGCATTCTAACTCTCTCTCTCTCTCTCTCTCTCTCTCTTTGACAGAGTTTATTCAAGAAGGAGGAGACAGCACTAAATGCTGTGAAAGCTCTAGTTGTTTTCTGACACAAATATCATTATGGCAATCTAATCTCCTTTACTGAGCAATAAAATGTCATTTCCCACCAAGAATGAGTTCACTTCCAGCTGGCCACTCAGCGGACGTTAATAATTCTGAGCTGGGCGGTCCTCCATATGCCTGTACTGATTTACCACTCATCTCTCTTTTGTCCAGCCGTACGAGAGTCAGTTATGATAGAGCTAGTTAGCGGCCTTTCATTTACAAGCTTCAGGATTCTGAATTACTGTAAAACAGACGTCCATGATATCTGACATTTAAAACCATGCTACTCACAGACACAATTGGGACTATTTAAGATCATCTTATAGAAAATCTGAAAACCTCTAAAACTGCACTGTCTTTAAAGACACATATATTCATGTCGGTGCTTAGAATCAGTTTACAGAAGACGACCTGGTGATTCAGACGTCACATTTTGAACTGCCTAGGTGAATTCAGTGTTATGTTTACGGCACCGTTCCCAAAGACACGGTCACACCGGAATCTAACTCACAGCGTCTCCGCGTTTGCAACGCACGACTGGTCAAGCGCCTAGACAACTGACCAATTAATTCACTGGTAAACTTGGTCAGATTCTACCAACCTTGGGATCTATTTGGTCTCTTTAACCCTGTCAGCCATTTAGTCGTAAGGATCTCTGCAAGTAGCGACCTCCCTTTTCAGAGCCTCCCAAACCTGCTGATCAGAAGAGAATCAACAGAACTCTCCAGCTCATGGCATGACTCATTTGGAATCGTTTCACAACTTCTGAGCTGTCACAAACCTTAACAGCTGGTGCCCTTCATATTTCTCTCTGAAACAGCAACACCACCGAGTTTCCATTACATCCTTTTGAGCTCTAATATGTTAAGCAGCCTTATGATAACCCATCACACTTACGCTATTCGTCACGCTCATAAAACGGACACGGCGGGTATCAGTGATCGTTCCATACCTTGCATGTACATCTGTGAGGTAACGGAACACCATCCATATTATGAAAGAGATGCATATCCAAATTCTGTAGAGAGACATGGAGGGGGGGGTGGGCAGCATGCCATGGGCTGAGAGAGGGATCTGGTTTCCCTGACGACAGTGAGGGGCTGGCCCATGGGTATTCCCCTGGCTTGGCACTGTCCATATCCAGCACTCACATGAACAACAACACACTGTCTGACCTCCTGGGCTACTGAAGTAATTCAAGATGGACGGTGGTTTGAAGCTATCCTGAACCATTGTGGCTTCAGGAAAGCTGTCTCCGCAAAAGGACATGTCCTCTATATTCATGCAATGCATCCATTCAACAATCTAGCCAGTCATTATTTCCAATGGCTTTTCAATATATTATCTATAGAAGACAATTTTTATGGAAGTTTGCATTTGAATTAGAAAAACAAAACCTCCAACACGTCAACAAAGAAATAAACCTAGAGAATCAGAGATGATAACATTAGAGTACAAGATACACTGTATATATTCCTACGATACTTGGCCTTTGATCTTCTGGTGTACATTTTTGGATGTAAAACACAACAGTGGCCAGTGTAGCTTGTAAGATCTATATAGGCAACTGCTCTTAAAACCCGTTGATAAGTTGTTCACATACTTTTTTTTTAAAAAAAAATGTGTCTTTGTCTAACAAAAAGAATGGGCAGAATAGGAAAAAGCAAAACCAAAAGGGACCAGCACTGTCAGCAAAAAGAATCAGTTCCTCAATGCATAGAGCAATGTCCACTTGACAAGTACAGATCAAAATTACAGTACACAGACCTCAAATCAAAGCCATATGGCTGCTTTTCCTGGTTTTCTACTATATTTTGATAACCCACTGTGACCAGAGCTATATTTACTACTGTAAGCACAGGCTAGTAATTTGCAACATGGAACTTCAAGGCAATTTCCAAACTAAATCTTCAACCCACATTTAGCTGGATTTTCCCTACTGGGCTTCCTGGCAGCATCCAAGGCATCAGACTTCAGGGATTAAATCAGATTTAATCTCATTACTATTATTTGCGAAAAAAGCTCAATGCTTTGTGTGGTCAGGTCAGGGAGCTTGTATTTTACAGGCCTAAATCCAATCAATAGTGGCATAGCGGGGAGGAAAGAAACCAGTGATGTTTTGACTGAGTGAGAGAATGATGAACCTGTTTATTCATTCCTTGACACTGAGTGTGCAATCCACACTAAACACTGACCAGACTAACAGTGGCCTGGTCAAAATGAGCAATCCAGAAAATACACACCCAGATATTCCATCAGCTGTTCTGCAGTTATTATCTCCATCATTGGTGGCATCTTGACCTGAGAGAAAAACAAACAAACAAAAAAATATATATAGTTAAAAACAGTGCAAAAGAAAAAAAAAACAACAACACGTTTTTGATTTCGTCTTGCTAACACGTGTTAAGGGTTTGAAATTTCAGTGTTGAGAAGTTCTGTGTCACTCTAAAAGAAAAAAACAACAACCACTAAACAGAAAAGGCACTGAGAACCCTATGCAGATTTTGTCCTCAATGTGGCAATCATTTCCATAGAGGGTTTGCAAGTTGACATAAACTTTTAAAACTAAAACAAGACTCTCATTTTTAGATGAGAGACCGCATACTTAAATGCAACCTCCACAACCTGCCAGTGAGCTGTCAAGGCACTAATTAAATGTTATCTTTATGATGCAAATGAAGTCCCAGGCAGAAATCTGGAACTTATTGGTGAAGCTGTGCTGAGACTGCTTAAGAGACAGGAACAAGGTTTTGGGTGCTGATGAGGCGACTGCTGGTTGAAAATAAATGTTTTTTAAAGGGTCAGTGTGTCCTAGTTTAAACAGAAAATTACAATGTGACAGTTTAAACATAAATAGCAGGCTATGTTTCTCTTCTCGTAAACTACTAAATGAGCTCTTAAACCTACTGGTGGCTACAACCTCATTCTGAGGGGGAAAAAATCGAGAGCAAAAACACTAATGTCAACATTACATTCTAACTGTTTTAATAGAGCTTGTGCAAGTGCCAATACGTAGATCTGGATTGTAACTACCTAGTTGATTATACAATTTAACTTCAACCATTTGTTGTAATTAACTTGTTTAACATTGCTACGACTAAAGAAAGAAGGTGTGGTTCACAGCCTCAAAATGTATGAGATAGACAACAAATCCATCTAACATTCAAACCATGAGTGAGTAAACTGACCTGATTAATTACTCTGACAAACATTTACAGATGTTTTGAAATTATTTTCAGCAAAATGAGCCATCTTAACTCTAAACCCTGCTGTTTTGTCATGAACCAGAGATGCTCCATGTGAGAGAGTGAAGACGAGGCCTTCACACTGACTTACTGAGAGATATTCAAGCCATTGTCATTGATTCATCATTTACAGTTGACATTATCCCTATTTCTTTATTTGTTCGTACGTATTTTGTACCGTCCTAAAAGCACTTTAATACATAAGTCCGCACGGTTTGATGAAATCAGCCATTTGTCACAAATCACTGACTCATTTCGCCAAATGTTCTGCATCAAAGGCTCAGCTTATTACGCATGCAAGCGACCATTGTTTATCAAGAACGACTCATTTAAGGGCGTGACCTATTTCTTGACTTAAGACACTATGTGAGATAGCGGTCACAAACAGTAATGTTCAGAATTGTTTTTGAGGCCCCGTTAAACAATCACAAGATACTCTTCAAGTTGTACTATAGCCTGAGTAATAGATCTGGGCAAAAGAAAGTCACCAAGTAAAGTCAGTGAGTGTGCATTTACCTTCCATGCCAACAAGAGGACATTCATAATAGCCAACAGTGGACATGGGCCGTTCTCATTCTGAGTAATGATTGGTGTGTTTTCCTCTTTCCATTTTATCCATTTGATGTGGTAAATAGACTGGCCAGCACCCCGGTCTTTAGGACACGGTACTTTAGCACCATCGGAACCATACTCGTTTTGCAGAGCCAGGGCCAATCCCTTATCATCCAAACCTTCACTGTTCAGGTCAGAGCTAGGACATGAGTTGAGATTAGAGAAAGACTCCAGTGAGTCAAAACTATGGGACTCCCCTGCGATACTGGGATAACTCCCACTGGGAAGACCCTCGGAAACAGTGTGTTCATTAGAATTTGTAGCCCCCGACTTCACGCTTCCCATGTTGGATCTGTCAGCAGCCAGATTTGTTGGTTTTGTCGGCTTTGTTAGCTCTTGAGCCAAAGAGTCCACACCATCCTTCTGAGTATTTGTAATCCTTGTAGATTGTGCATCCATCAGAGAAGAGGGATCATCTGTCGTTTGGTTGTTTACTAACTTTGAGGTTGTAACCTCTTTATTTCCAGTAACCACCGGAGAACTATATTCCAAGCCGTTGCTCATCTGATCCACGAGATCCGATGACGAGGTCCCTGACAAAATGTTCTCCGGGATGCTCTTATTCTGAATCGTGTGAGAGTCGACCATTTCGGATACAACATCTGATTTCTGTACACAGGAGATAGCATTAGCATCGCTAGCACTTTGAGTACTACTGGCGTTTGTACAACTGCCCAAAGTACGGAGCGGTGGGTCTACCTTCTTGCACACATCGGCTGCTCCTTTCACACTCACAGCTGCTTTAATGTCGCTCGTTTCGCTTGGAATAGGGGCGCACAGGGAACTTCCTCCAACATCTCGATGAAGGTCTGCATTCTTCTCCATTTCGGTGTGCACATCGACGACAGGCTCTAACTCGATTGCAGCTTGACTCCCAGCTACAACGACGCCATGACATCTCTTGCACTGACGTCACCGTTTGAGAAACGCCCATTCACCAAGCCAGGACAGGGTAGGGAAGGGTATATCAAAAGAATAACTGTTTTTATGAGCAAAGTTTCCATATATTTCGGCCGTAAATGAACCGGTCTAATTACACTGCTGCTATCCATTAACACAACTAAATATTTTTTGAATCATTATCCATCACATTAGAAGTCATAATATAACACAGGGTTTACATGGACACTAGATTTTTAATTCTGTTTTTTTTATTTGCCAGTTGTTTCTTCTTCTTCTTCTTCTTCTTCTTCTTCTTCTTCTTCTTCTTCTTCCTCATTAAAACTTGTATTAAATGTTTTCATTTTTTTGATCACAAGTAAACGGTCTAACTCATTTCGTCAGTAAATTGACATGTCAGTGTTGTAGCTATGTGTTTGTTTGTTTGTTTGTTTTGCAATCAATATACACAAACAGGTTTTGTTACAAAGCATATGTCTCTTCTTTTATCATTGCTTTAATTATGGTGCCTTCATTTTTTCAGGTAGCCAGATTGTATGAAGTATGTTATCGATCTTGCAGTTATTTACTTATTTTTCAATAAAAATGTTCACCCATACATAAAATCTAACTACTTCTCTTTATGTAGTCTGCACTCTGAGGATTTTTTATTACTCTATAATTGTACCTGTTGTAATTGGAGAGAAGAGCACAATAAACAGTTATGAACTGTATAATTATTGGTATCGATTACATTGCTGTATGTTATGATGCATGCTAGTAATAATACTCTAATCATATTTAAAATTCATAGTTTTATCCACGATTTCATAGTTTATCTATTAACCACCATTTATACCAGTGTCTCCGTATTGCAGTTTACCACACGGTGGCGACTTTAACATATAAAACGGAATTACTGTACTCGTTTACCCTTGGGGCTAAAGGTGCCGTTTGCTAAATAGGTTTTACAATAGATGTCCTCCCATCAAATTATTCTATTGAATTATTTTGTGAGGATTTTAGCTGCTGACCGATGATTTCTTTCGTTCTGTCTTTTATTTATTTTTTAAGAGAAACGTTGTTTTGGGGAATCAGCGCCCGGATATTGATACGTTTTTAAATACACTGAAATATATATATATATATATATATATATATATATATATATATATATATATATATATATATATATATATATATACATGCTAGTTACATATATTATATAGGCTTAACGTTCTAATTACATGTAACCAAAAACTGAACTACATTTTAGAATCTTCATCCATGTCTTTTCAGATTAGACACGCCTTCTGTTTACTTAAAACACACTCAGGACATTTCGTCACTGCTTTTCGCATGGTTTTCTTTGTTGTTGTTTTTTTTTTGCGTCTAATTTTTAGTATACTCACATAAACACGTATTTGAGACATACAAGAAATGAGGATTTGTTGTGGTCTTGAGAAAGGGGCGGACCGTTGTCTCTGCCTGAGCTCCTACGTCATGCCGTTGGAGACAGGCGGCAGAGAGAGGCCATAACTGCAATCAAACACAGGGCGGCTGTACCTTTAAGATACACACATTGAAGACAACTGTCCGCGGTGTCAATGTACTAACGATGAATTTAATCGCTAAGGTCGTGATTAAACTCTTGCTATTGTTGTCTCTCATATGTAATATAACAGGTAAGTTTCACTCTTTTAATTCCGTGGTTTAAATGAAAGTGTTTTGATGGGTTAATCCGATTGAAGGAAGAGAAGCTAAGCTAGCGCAGCTAAGCAAGGGAGGGGTGACAGTTTCTTCTGCCAACCTGCGAAAGTGTCGTGCGAGGAAGTGAATTTTAGAGTGTTAAACCTCACTTTGTTTTTGAACGTAAATAAGCAGCTTTTGTTGTTGTTGTTTTCATAAAGTTTTTAAACCGACAGCTTTCTTCTGTCAGGCTATACAAAAGTTAATTTTATACTCAGTTTCTGTAGCAGTAGAAGTGAAAGTGTCATGTACAACCGGCTAACTTAGCTGAACCAGGACGTAAGATAGGGACACTGTAGTTAGTAAATTGCCAAGTCAGAACTAATCTGAGTTGATATTTTAATATGTTGACAAAGGAATGTGAAGTGCCTTACCCAACTAGTTACAGAGGGAGATTTCCGTGTTTGTTCATTGTAACGAGAGGGAAATTGCATAAGGGTCTTAAGTTTTGAAATGACGAGGATCTGTGACATTTTTGGCATAATTGATATAAAACAAGTGCCTAGTGACATTTTGTAGATAAACTAAACGTAACTATCCCAACTGGTACTATATAGCAGACAATGAAAGTCTAACTTGTGTTTGTCTGTGCCGAGTTGGAAAATTCATTCTGTAAGTGGTTGATGAATGAAGACCAACGTTATTCATTCATGGTTACATGGTGTTCTCGGCTACAAACCTAGGTTTGGTTTTGTGAAACCTATTTTTGTAAAGTTCAAACGGTGTTTCTCTGTCATACTTTCATTCTCTCTGTCTTTGTCTCATACACACTGAAAAAGGAGGAAGCAACTGTCAATACACCGGAGGTGCTCTTACTCTCTCCGCATGTGGTTGTTGACCTTTTTTGTGTTTACACAGCGGTTCAGTTTTTGAGACCTATGGAACAATTCATTTTTTTGCGCTAAACTTGCACTAACATGCATGATTGCGACTCATGACTCGTAGACTAGTTGAATCAAGTGCTTTAGAGTCTTGTTTGAGCCGAAATTTGTTGTTAAATAGGTGCTCAGGACAAAGTTTTAGAAACGCTGATTTAGCCTACCTATCCATAGTCGACCTCCTTCTCTTTAACCTTGGTCAGTGTATAATATTCTATCTTGCATATAGGATTTTTGAAAAGTACTTCTGTTTGTGCCGAATCAGGACAATACCTGAGAGACATCAAGCCTATTGTAATGTTAAAGTTCATGTTTAATGCTATGCCTTTATGCCTGTCTTTAATGCCTAAAATAAACAAATGGTTTAGATGAGCAGGTAGTGCACCGTGGTCAAAGACAGAATATGCTCTCTTCAGTTTGCAAGATCTGCGTTCGTGTTTGATGCTCTGCGTCACACTCTGGCATGGAAAGTGTCAGCCTGTTTGCTCTTCAATTGATATGCATGACATCAACCTCAATGAAACAATAATCCTGCATTTGAACTTTTTCGTTTAGCCCTACGTGCTTGACAGCCATCATGTCCTGTCTTAATTCAAATCCTTTTCCCCTCCCTCTCTCTCTCTCTCTCTCTCTCTCTCTCTCTCTCTCTCTCATATTCTCTCCTGGGATAGCAAACAGATTGCAATTACTGCTTTCCCACTGCTCTGTGAACAGAGAATGAGTGGGCTAATTGATCAGGTAGCTGAGAGAAGGGTTTTATGCTGCCCTCCCTAGCACTGAACATCATGGCAAGTCTTGAGCAAATGTCATGTTTATCTGATTATGAACGCAACACATCAAATATAGCGTATGAGGGTGTGGCTCTTAATGCATTTTAGTTAATCAGCACATACTGATATTCACCTCTTGAGTTATTGTTCAGGAAGTGTCTTACAGTGTTACGACTGAATTGACCACACCCACTGCATTAAATACAGCTTTCAAACAGCCCTTAAAATGAGCAATTATGTATCAGTCTTAAGTTTAATGTAGTATTAGAAGTTTGACTACCTCCTTTTGTTTCCACCTGGTCGTAGTCATAAATGACTAAAAGACAACACCACAATATCCTTCTTGTGAACTGAAAGTGATTTGTTTTTCAGTGAGGTTTTTGTCAGCGTTTTGTGATGATTTGGCTGTTACTGTGTGGACAGAGAATAGGCTTCTTCTGTAATGATTGGCCACTTTTTTGTTCATTTTGGCGAGTCTTCTCTGCATACCCACAGTAATCTGTCTTAGTGGATTAATGGACCATGTTTACTGGTGATCCAAGGGGAGGCTATGGGACATTACACTGTCTGATGAGAACGTGTGTGTGTGTGTGTGTGTGTGTATGTGTAGGGGGAGATTGTTTTCAGGAGCTGGACCTCCTGGGCTAGCACTGATGCACAGAGAAAGCTGTACATCTGTGAAACACGCACACACACACACACACAAACTGTCTCTGGATAAATGTGTTCAGTGTGTGAGTATATGGGAATGAGGGGGGAAAAAAAGAAAACCAGGTCAAAGACTCAGGTGACCTTAATATGAAGCAGTGCAGTCTTTAGTTGAGCTGTGTTAAATTAGCCTGTGGTGGGCACAAAAACATTGGAATGTTTGGTTATGAAACAAATTGTACAATGAAGTACGGAAGAAGCTTGCACAATCTGTTAGACTTCCAAAAAAATGTTTAATGTGCTTGTGGAAAGTTCCGGTAGGCAACACAGGACACCCGGAGTCACTGGTGGGTCAGTCTAGTGATCACATTGTGTGGATGTGAGGTAGACTGAGCTAGGGTTGTCACAAGATTCGATACTTTGGTACCAAGTCAATGCCAAGTGACTCAGTAAACAAAAGCAGTATACTGATGTTTCTACAGTGTTGGCAGTACCCAGTCAAAACTGGTAAAGCACTTCTGTTTGACTGACTGCAAGCAAAGGAAGAGCAAGGGAAAGTCCATCGCCTCAGGAGAAAAATCTGAGAAAAACACATGAAACGATGTACAGTAGGGTTTTTTTTTTCCGTGGCACTGTGAGTGTACTGCAGTTGGAAAGCTGTGCAGTGTTGCTTGTATTTTGATATTGGCAAATCATGGACAGTTACCTACCTGAGGGGCACATACCACCATTTTAAAACTGCTCTTACGGTTAGTCGCTGTATCTTTCCTGTTTTATTACTACTGTATTACTGAATGGAAACACAATATTGTTTACTGGAATGATGAAGGAGAGACTCCAAAGCTGCTGTTAAATGCTTGTTCTAGTTTCTACTTGTCGTATGAAGTTTTTTTTTTCCTTTTTTCTTTCTTTTTAATGAAGGGCACGGTGAATGGGATTTCTTCACTTGCTGTGATTTTGAATCATGTATTGATAATTATGTCATTTCACTGGTACTGCTATCATGCAAGTTCTTTTGACGTCTGTAGACGTAGCTCAACATTTCTATAGAACTCATAAATTCACTGAGGAAGTGCATTTCTCACACAGCAGCATAATAGTTGTCTTTCATACTACAGGAGATAGCCTAAAGCACGCAGAGTTCAAAGCCCTATGTTTCTCTGGGAGTTTGACCCTGTAGAACAGGATTTTTGGTGAAATTTCATTCCAGTGTTTCAGTAATCTGACACAGTTTTTGGAGGGGAAGTGCCACTAGACCTCTTCTCTGGAACTGGGAGGGTTTAGCTTTCTTAACAAGACTTGTGAAACATGCTCAAGCTTTGATGAGCCCCTAAAATTGGCCTCTGTTGGCAAGGAATTTCTGTGACGTTTATAAAGTGTGTTATTTTTTTGGGGCTGTATTTAAGAAAAAAAAATCAGCACTTTTAATGCAGTACTTTTTTTTTTCAGGAGTTGCACATGAATAATTCATTGTATGAAGGCAGTGGAACAGGCTAATCTAATCTGTTGCTGAGAGAAATGTTATCAGCTATCCTGAATCCTGCAGCTATGGTATTTATGAGCGAAATGTTTCAAAAAGGAGAGAGAAAAATCAAAATAATATTTAAAGAGAAAAAAAAGGGGATATCAGTGAGTTATGCTTGGACACGTCTCACTGTATTCAGATGGTCAGCAATCTGTTGCCATGTCTGCTTTTGTTTCAGCCACCTTGTCATTACGGTGGTTCTAATACAGCATATATATATATGGGGTGTAATGTGAGTCAGATTTAGTGTAGTGGGTGTTTAGAATATGTCTGAGAACTGTGTATTCCTTGTGATTACACACACACACACACATGAACACCAACAGGAACACCAACAGGAACACACAGGCACAGGGTTGGAGGGCCTCTTTTCCCTGTGTCATAAGGAAAGGAGCAGTAAATTTCACCGTCGGGAATTGTCTGTCTCTGTAATGCTTCATAGCTTGTTAAACAACCCACAGAAAAACCTGTATTAGTACCATAGGTTAACATATGCAGACTTCTGTTGGATTCCATTTCACAAACCAAGAGAGGAGATTAAACCACTCTTGAGTGCAGAACCCATACCTAATGTAACAGATAGAAAGCAAACTTGTCGGGCTTTTTCAGGTTGCCTGCTGTTGTGTTTTCCACAAAGGAGCCAAACGAAAGAAAAAAGGATTGTTGTTGTTGGCCGTATATATCTCAGTGAACTCCGCTGAACTGCTTCATTCGCTTGAATGCACTATTAAATTAGGCTAAATTTAAAGGTATGTTTTTGAGCAGTTTGTAATAGTGTTTTTTCAGGTGCTCCAGCTTCTATCCATTTCAATGAAGTCTATGTCCAACCGCTCGCTCTTCTATGCTAAATTACTAATAAGGTATATGGGTTTCTTTCTTCTGTGCACTTCAGAAGATTTTTGTACAAAATCAAAATTCGGTAACAGATTTGAGACTTAATAAGAACACAAAAAACAGAGCAGTCTCCAGCGCGATTCTTAGGCACATTTGCTCTTAGATGAATACTATTAACTGTTATAACAATTAGATTGCTTATAAGTCACCTCCTTTCCACAATACAAAAGCCATCCGAGCCTGTTGTTCTCTCGTGTCTTTTCCCCCCACTGTGTACCTGCAAAGGTAAACCTTTATAACATAAGCCATGATTAACCCTAAAACTATATTACGTCATGCTACAGCGCAGGCCTGTGTGACAGTATCTCTCTCTCTCTCTCCTCCCCTCCTCTCTGGGCACTGTTTGTGCTGTGTAGCATATGTCCTCAGTCTGAACTCAAAGCTGTATTGAGTTTTGTGTGATTGACTTTTGGTGCTGACAGAGCAGCGTGTGTGTATGCTAGGGCTGACATTAAAAAAAAAAAAAAAGTTAAATCAGGGGGATTTTTTTTTAAAAAGAAATTGTACTGATTTTGCATAGACATTAAGTGGAACCTCTGGGTGTGAGTGTGTATTCAGGATTGTGTGGCAACATTGAGTGTGAAAGTTACACACCTTTTTCAAATGCTAATCTGGGTTAAGTATGCACTGCTGGTTGGTTTAACAAAGTTCCCAGTGTGTTCCAGAATGAAGAGAGAACAGTGCATCTGAGTAATCTGTATGTACAAGTCTGGCGTTGTTGAATGAAACAGCTGAACGGGGGAGCTGGCTTAATGATTGTAACTGATGTGGTGGGTCAGCTGTCATTTCTGTCATCGATGAAACCAGCACTGAGCAAAAACGGGAACTCAAAACCTTATCAGCAGTGTCTCACAGCTGTGCCCGATTGTGTCTGAGCTCATCCTCTCTTCTGCTCAGACTGGTGTGTGATTGGAAATTTGAAATGGTATTGTCCCCTGTCAGACTGGATGGACTAGCCCTTACCTTCTGTTGACATTAAAAGCGATGTGTCTGTATTACAGATGTCAAGTCACCATATGATTTGTGTTCTGTGACCTCTGCCTCCCACCCCAAGTTCTGTGGCCTTGTATTGTGCAGGGGGAAAAAAAGTAAACAAACTTCCAGCAGAAAATGAGAAAAATATTGAGCCAGCAGAAGGCCTTCTAATCGCGTTCCAGGCTCCAACTGTACAGCCTTTTACGGTAGTATTACTTTTCACTGGGGACTTTGAGGAACTGCCGCTCCAGTCTGCCTTGTGGTACAAAGCAGAAAAGACGCCTGTCACAATCTTTTTAGAAACGTTCTACAGAAGAAGGCTTGGAATTCACAAAATTGCTTTTTTTTTTTTTTTTTTTTTTAAAATACACTTCTATTTATTTTAGTGAACGTGTTCTATCTCCTTGATCTCGGGGACTGCACGGCAACGGGGAAGCGACTTAACAGAGCGAGTCGGAAACAAAGGTCCGGTTGCCGGCTCTCCCGAACAAAAAAAAAAAAAAGCATATTTTAGCCGGTGAAAAAAAAAAATGCTGCTGTGATCATATTCAGCGCTTCTGCTCCGACTCTCTCTCTCTCTCTTAAGCATGCGGGGAAACACAATGTACGTACCTCGTGCCTTTGTATTTCAGAATCCACCCTCCCCCTTTTTTTTTTTCCCTCTTTCTACAATTGCCCACACAGCAACCTGCTCTGGCCTAACACAAAAGCTGATTTGTCTAAAAACATCTGCCACAGCCTGCTCACCCTGCAGCCCAGCGGCGGCAGCGGCGGGCAAAGTAAAGCCTGGCCGCCCTTGATACCAATTTTGTATGGCTGAGGCCAAAATGGAGTCTGTTCAATTCACAATCCAAAGAATAAGTCTCAGGCCTTAATTTACAATAAATGGCCTATTTCAGGTTGTATTTTCTGAATTGATGAAAGATGAATTGAGGCTGATCTAGGTTTCTTTACAGGTAGTTTAAGCCCAAGAGCTGCTGACATTTTCAGTCAATAATCCCTTTTTTTTTCCACTTATCCCCCAGTCCCTCTCTTTTATTCTCTCTCTCTCTCTCTCTCTCTCTCTCTCTCTCTCTCTCTCTCCCCCCCCCCCCCCCCCCCCGTTTTTTATTGTAAAATCACTATTGTAAAAACCGGGGGTATACTATGTACTTGTATGATGTTTCTCTATGAATGTTGTTATCTGTAGATGCTCTCCATACTAGAGGCTACCTGAGAAGCAAGTCTTGCTCATGCTTCTGTCATTGTATGCTAACCCACTACAATGCTTTCTGGAACGAATGAGTCATGGCCTAGGCTGTTTCTTCTGCCATTTCCTGGCAAGAGTTTTACTGCGTCATCTTTCTGATCTGAGTGTAGATGCACATGTGAAACTGTTATTAGCTCTGATGGTTCCACTCTGCAGACCATTAGCGGGAATACACATGTCACAATGGAGTCAACGGTTGCAGACAGCCCTGGCACTATATGTGTGTGAAACTGATGTGCAAAAACAATTACCCAGCTAGAGGTTATTCTGTTTTTCCCAATGTCTTCAGTAACCTCTGTTCAATCAGCAGTCTGAATGTCAGAGATGCTCAGACAAGCAGAAATGTGCAAAAAGTGGTTTTGAAGACATTGCAGACACAATATGCATTTAAATTGGTTTGTAGGGAAATGATATAGGTGTGTGTGTGTGCAGGCCAAGTGTATCTTCAAAGTTAACAAGTAACCTTGGGTTGATGTGTAGAAACAAGAAATAAGATATTAAATCCTCATGTTATCTTAATTTTTTTAGACTTTTTGTCTTACAAAAACATAAATTCTTCATAATTCCTTTCATAGAGTATATCTTAAGTTCAGGACTTAACCGTCAGTATAAATAAGAAATAGAAAAATTAAAAATGTATATAAACACACACACACTCACACACACACACACAAAGGATTGCTAGTTTGGCTTGCAATTGTAATTGGCTGGGTTTGAACAGTTTGGTTCTCATCCTGGACCACTGGCATCAAACCTTTAAACATGTAAAATTTATTGTAAAGTAAATGTTGATCACTTATAGTGGAGTTACGTTTAAATTTTATCGGATTTGGTCCTTCAAATGAACAATTACTCACTTTTTTTTCTCTTATTCATCCAGTAAGGACACACTCACTCTCTCTCACTCATTATCTAAGCTGCTTATCCTAATCAGGGTCGCGGGAGCGCTCATAGGGCGAAAGGTGGGGAAACACCCTGGACAGGTCGCCAGTCCATCACAGGGCAGACACACAAAGACACTCACACACACATTCATACCTAAGGGCAATTTAGTGTCTCCAATTCGCCTAACCTGCATGTCATCCTCTAAGGCTAACGAAAACAGCTTTCACTTTTAAGAATCGTTTTTTACAACGTCGGAAAGCTCCACTGATCTTCCACATCACACGCTGTGTCCGAAATGGGCCTGTTTCAGGCTGTCGTACAGTTGCCTCCGTGAGCTCTCTCCGTCTTCCCTTCTTTCCATATGGCTTTATTTAAAGCGGTATGAGCATTCATCGAGTTTGCTCCTACAAAAGAGGCCCTCTGCTTGCTGATTGATTACTCTCTGTCTTTTGTCTTCTCATTCCTAAAGGCATTGCTCTCCGCCTCTGTGCGTTTATGCTGCTGTGTCCAGACGTCTGCCGTCTAGGTGGGGGGGAAGGGCCCGGTTTTTGAAAGAACGCAAAGAGAACATATACCAGTAGAACTGGGCTTGTCTGAACACGTAACAAAAAGTCAAGACTCTCTCCACGTACCCTGCTGGGAAATGATTACAGCAGTAGGTGGAGAGAACACTTTTTGGTTATCCAACCAGTTACTCCGTGTGTTTCGTTTTCCCCTTGTTCTGCGTCTGAACGGCCTAGAGATCTCCCTCATCTGTCCGGCGTTAAAATGCTCTCATTCAGTGAATTTACCATCGTTTCCGTTCCCGAAGAACCAAGCTATTACCCCCTTCTGTGCCATATCAAATGTAATATCTTATAGTAATTATTAAATGACTTTTAATGGGAAAAAATAGTCTCTCTCTTCATTACCTGATGCTCTTTGGTAATAGATTACCTACTGTGAAAATGTGTGTCCTAACTCAGAGCAGTCCTGCCAATGAAATTACCTCCTCAAAGTGAGAGATGTCTTTTTTTTCTTTTGAGGCAGGGACTTAATGTAGTACACTGATACGCAACACTAAGCTCCACAGTTTCTACAGGGAACCTTAGGCCTACATTTGGAACCTATACGGTGATATGCATTTGCAAACTATGCCTATATCTACTATATGAATTAATGTAAATTTAATGTAAATGCTCAAGGCCCAGTCCAGTCTCACCGGTAAGACCACGTGGACCGGTGTCAGTAGCACTTGGACTTTGAGCGGCTGTTCTTTGGGCTCTCTCATTAGTGTGAGCTGTATTCAGGCACGCTGCCAACACGGAGCAGAGCTTAGAGGTCCTGTAGTGTCACTGTACTTTAATGGGATTGATATTCTACGTCTGATTCTCATCATGTCTCCAGGTAGCTTAGGATCACAGTGTCTCAAAGTCTGTTTCACAACCTCAGTCCTCCTCTCTTAACACAGACCTTCAACACATTTTCCTTAGAGCTCACCTTTCACAGCATACCAGTTGGTGTTGGTTTTTTTTTTTTTTTGGCTTGGTTTTCGATTTGTATGCTATTTTGGAGGGGTTATTTTGCTCGGGATTTGTGTTTGTTTGGAGTGTTCCTCTGTAAAAAAAAAAAAAAAAAAAAAAAAAGGAAAGAAAAGAAAAAAAGAGGAGAAAAAAGAAAGCCATGAATGAAAAACCTCTATGTTTTCTCTTCCCTTCTAAGATAAAATCCTTCTCCCCTCACCCCTCCCAAAGTAATCAAAGGCCGTTATCCCCTTTTTTTTTTTTCTTCTTTTTTTTTAGATGCTCTTATGTTGTCTGAGGGATTTTTCCAATGCTTCTCCACTTTCAGCTACGGATCTGTTTTGGCCTGTGTCCCAGTGTCACTATGCCCATCCATTGTAAAGGTGCACAGATCTGGCACCTTCATTGGAAACTGAGGCTGAAATACTCACTCGCTTTTAATTCGCTTGGTTTAGAACTGCGTTGCGTAGTATGAGAAGCAAACTTAGTCAGGGTGTCTGGAGGGCAATCCGCGGTCTTCTCTGGCCAACCAGGCGGCTGTCTGTGCCTCTCTCTGACAATATATTCTAGTCCCATCCGCTGCTTCGCCTCACCGTGGGTCCAGATTTTCCAAAATCTTCTCCCTCGTCGTCCTCAAGGATGTCTGTCTGGTTTGTTTTGACACATTGACAGAGGGGCGTATTGATTCACAGCACACAACATCGCTAGGGTCTGATTTTCGGTGTCTGGACAACACTTGGAAGCTCACCGCAGTTCTAACGATAACGTCTAATGTCTAATGTCTGCGCGTCGGCGTGATCTAGCCCCCCCCGTGGCTGCTGGTTGGAGAACAGTCGCAAAAACCTCGCCCTCAATAACCAGCCAATCAGCAGGTCTCCAGAGATCAGCGTCAGTTTTTAACCTGTCAGAACGGTGGATGAGTAAGTGTCAGGGTGCTT
>NC_044496.1:7936271-7953771 GCF_902362185.1 Chanos chanos | reverse complement strand
ATACTTAAGTTAACAGTCAGCTTCTACATCATCAGTGTAAAATGCCAACCTGTTGCCAGTCTGGTTCACACTCTGTTGTTGCCCGTGTACTTTGCTGCCTGTGGTTAGGTTACAACTTTGTTGATTCCCTAGTCTAAAAGGTGAACTGTCACCTAGAGAGCAAGAGTTTTCAAAGCATTCCATATTGGCGTCAATTCCAGTTACCTGTACTGCAAAGCTAAAGGGTGTCAAGTGTTCTGGAGTATTCCTCAAAAGCTTGCACATTCTAGAACTTTCCTCATAGAAATTCAGGACTCTAGAATGCTTTTGGAAAGGTTGCACATTGCAAAGTGCCTGTGTAAGAGGTTGCATGGATTCTGCTATTCCTGCTTTTCTCAAAAGCTATTTGAATCTGTCTCTTATCTACTGTTGATAAGAGATCCATTTTCATGACCTGTGTGTGGGTGGAGGGGGGGTGCGGGGGTTAGTGTCATCCGCAGGAGGTTTTCGGAAACCGGGAGTGATTCATAGGTATAAAGTCCAAGAGTTAAGTGGGTCTGAGTGTAAAAAAGGATAAAAAACAGAACATGTGAAGTGCAATGTGAAACTGCATCTGTACTAAACTGCCGCAATACATAGCTGGCTAGTCTTTAATAAGACAAATAACTGCTAGCACAGTAACTGATGACCTTATTACTTTCCATTCAAGTTTTGGTGGCGTTACGGCCTTCTTAAGGTCTCTTGGCTGTTGCTGCGGTGTCAACGGTAATGAATGAGATTCGGTTTAACCAATGTTTATGACATGATAGTGTACATGGCCGTCCATTGACGGCATGCGTGCGAGAGGGCGGGACCTAAAGAAAAAGGTAAAAGCAATGCAAATGCGCACACAATGAATGGCAACTGTGGAAACCAATCCTGGACATTTTTGGCGATTTAGAAATCCCGGCCGGACACATTTTTTAGGTCCGAAAAAGAGGACATGTGCGGGAAAAAGAGGATGTATGGTCACCCTAGTGTCTATTGCATTGGGGTTAAAAATCTTTTGTCAGAGCTATATTATGTTTTGAAGTTCAGAGTAACTCTGGTCTTGCATGTGAAAACACTCATTGTAATTCAGTCTGTTTAAAATTTTCTTTTTTAAAGAGATGTTTACAAACTGTAGCCAACTGTGCTCTATTCAAAGCCACAGAGCCACATAAACACTGAACCACTACATTTGTAACTGCAGCATTCATGTTTGGGAATCACATTGCATTCTCACCCTCTGTGCAGTTCAAATCTAGTACTGCCTATCCCAGCACACAGGCTGTGTGTTTTCATTTTCACCTGGCCAGTTCTGGTTTTTTTTTTTTGTTTGTTTGTTTTCTTTTTGTCTTTTGGCGTCTGCCGTCTGGTTAAGAACGCCTAGACAGTGTTTTTTTTTTTTTTTTTTTATCAAACTATTTTGGAAACAATTGCTTAAATTATTTATGCAACACTAAAATCCTCTGTGTGGTGAGGAAATAGAGTGGAGGTGGACAGGGTTGATTTGACTCCTCGAATGAGATTTATTACTGTTCAAGGCCACACCCTTCCACCCTACCTGTTCCTTCAGGTGTTTCCATCTCATCAGAATTGGTCAAATCAGCTGGATGGCTTGGTTTGCCATTAGCAATTTTCCAGTTGCTGAAAATAAGAGCTAATTGCAGCTGGCTGCCTCTAAACAGAAAAATAGGCAGTTTTCCCGGAATTCACATGCACAAATTTCTCTCTGGCCTTCTTTCTTCCTGCAACACACACACACACACAAGGCACCCCCCCCCCCCCCACACACACACACCCCCCCACACACACCCCCACACTCACACACACATGCTCTGAATAAGCTTTATGACCTTGCAGGAAAACTTAAAAACTTTTTTCTCTCTCACACCCCCCCCCCCCCCCCCCACACACACACACACTTGAACACACACACGCGCGCTCACTCACTCATACTCACGCACACTCACTCATACTCACTCATACTGATGCATTCACATACTCATACACACTCACACACACACACACACACATGCTGCTAGGGGATTGGATGTTTTGAGAGACAGAGTGTGTGTGTGTATGTGTGTGTGTGTGTGTGTGTAGCCTATTAATAGAAGAAATTTGCTCATACGTTTTCACACAGGTCTCCTGGTAGTCCTCTGACTGTAGGGCTTCATGCTGGTGCTAGAGAGGGTTGCACTCTCTCTCTTTCTCTCTCTCTCTCTGTATTTCTTTGTAGGTGACCGTCAGAGAGAATATCGGAGACCATTCTACACACTAAAAATAATCGATCCCAGGAGTTCTGTCATTCACACTGTCTTTTCTCTCTTTCTGTGCCTGGTGCCTTAGAGTGTGTATCAGGATTCAGTCCACGGCATTGTTCCATCATACTAGCTGCAATCTCTTTGGCTGTGATTGTTATGCATTATATGGACTCTGAAAACACTGTATGAGGCACATGTTTGTTTGTGGGAGTCAGTTACCGGTAAAACAGAGAGCCGCTTCCAAAGCCTTGTTTATATTTAATGGAGTTTCTACTGAAGGGCAGAAAAGAAGCCCAGAGCTGTCAACTTAAAATGTTTTATTATCTCTCTTAGATGTTATAATCAGAAATTGAAAGCACAGAAGAGCTACGGCTGCAAACTGCCAGATATCATAGCGGAGTTGAAACTAGCCGCAGACCCATGTTGACTCGCTTAGCAAACTTTTGTAAACGATTCTGGTTATTCATTGAACCATTTGGATGTGATTCAGAGTCATTCTCTGTGCTTTTATCGGTGCAGCATCTCCTTTGATAAGAGTGCATTAAAGCACATGACTGACGGTCAAAAAAGAGTGAGTTGTAGGTGGTGTTTATCGACAGTTTCGGTCCCTTGTTTATATTGCGATAAATCGTCGAAGTCTGACATTCCTATTGGTACATTAAGCATACGGCTGACTCAGCTGAGTGTAGCCAGTGACTTTTGGATGAAACGATACGTAAATCAAAATGTGATGGTCTAGAAATATCTCTCTCCTTCAGGACAGAAGTCGTTGTTTTGTCGACATCCTCTATGTGGTCAAGGTGACTTGAAGCCAAGGAATTTTTTTTGTTTGTTTGTTTGAGTATTTTTTTTTTTTTGCGGCAGCCTGTGTCCTGTGGATGTTGTCTGGCATTAGTGATGGGCTGTGTTGAGACTGTTCGTGGTTTCTTTAAACTCTTGATTTTTTATTTATTTATTTATTTATTTTATAGTGGAAAGGCATTTACATTTACATTATAGTGGAAAGGCATTTACATTTTGAAGAGCCTTATGTGATCTGTCCATTCTAACTGCACGCGCTGTAGAAGTCTGTGACCTCAACTGGCCCACTCATTGTGTCTCTGCCTACTGTCACCAACACCTCCAGTCAAAAGAGCAAGTGTGTGCCCCAGAGGCTCTTACACACACAGCCTCCTTAGAGTTTCTCTCTCTCTCTCTCTCTCTCTCTCTCTCTCTCTCTCTCTCTCTCTCTCTCACACTCTCTCCCCTTCCCCCTGTGTGTATACTATGTGTGCCTGTTTAATTCCTCTCTGTCTTTTTCACTCACTCACTCACTCACTCACTCACTCACTCACTCACTCACTCAGAACATTAACGTCCTTGAAAAGAGCAAAGTAGTAGTGATAACACTTGGTTCGTGACTCCGAAACACATTAAAAAGTGTGTGTGTGTGTGTGTGTGTGTCAGCAAGAGAGACAGAATGAGAGGGAGTGTGTTTGCATCCAGAGCGTTTTGACACGATTGTAACGCTTGTCTATTCTTGATTTGGATTAGCATCTAAAGCCACCACGATGCAGCACGCCAGAGGTCAAATACAATGAACCAAACAGCTAATCTTTCCAAGGTTACTTTTGAACCCCACGTAGCACAGAATTTGTGATTGTGTGTATGTGTATGTGTGTGTTTATGTACATGTGTGCGTGTGTGCGTGAAAAGAAGCGATGGAGCGAGGTAACCACACCGTTGACCCATAGACAGGCAGTCACAGGGTTCTCTTTGTGACCTTTTTGCTGGGATTTGTCTGTCTGCATAGGGAAATGTGGGGGGGGTGTTGTAAAGACGGAGCGCGTGCCGTGTTGTGCGTTCATGTGCGTGCAGGCTGTCTCTGGCCCGAGGCTGCCCTGTTTACCGCAGCAGGCTCCTGACTGTCAGCCCGTTACGACTGCATGTGATCCTGCCCTCGCAAATCAGTCTGAATTATTCATGATTCCGCTGATTTCTTTTTTTTCTTTCTGTCTGCTTTCATTCGCTTTTCCGTTATATTCTCTGCGTGTAAGAGAGAGAGAGAGAGGGAGAGAGACGAGGAAAGAGCGAGGAAAGACGGAAAAGTAGAGGGGAATACTGCGGAAAGAAAGAAACAAAGAAAGAAGAAAAGAAAAAGAAAGAAAGGCAGAGAAGGAGGGGGCTGTTTCTTTGTTGAAGCTGGAGAGTTTCTTCATCTTTTCCCAGCCTGCTGTAGGCCCACAGGTGCTCCTCTCTTCCTCTCGTCCTTGGTGCGGATTAATCTTTCATGCCACCGTAATGTCAGAGCTGTCCCTAGACACGGGCTGGCAATGATGGAATGCCACCCACAAAGCACCGGCCCCCCAAACCCCCCCCCCCCCCGAGGGCTCGGCCTGAGGTTGGCCGGTGGCACAATAGTGAGGCCGTGAGAAGTTGTGAAGCGCACCATTGTTCGATAGGTGTAACCTCAGTATCCCTCAGCGCTGGCTCCCTTACCGTTCTTGACTTTTTACGTCAATTCCCAAGACCTTCTAGAATGATCTGAGGGGACGTTTTGTTTAAGTAAGAAGCAGGAAGGAAGCTGTTTAGAAAAGCACTGTAGGAGACATAGTGTGTTTTAATGTAAAACGCAGGGTGTTTTCATTTGTTCGTTTGTGTTGGGTCGGGTCCGCGTCCTCTTCTGGTCTTCATAAAGCTTTGCTGTGTCGCGTGGAAATTTTTTTTTTTTTTTTTTTTTTCCTGTTAAGTGGTTTGTCAGCTGGTGCCGTGACATTTTTGACTCTAAATAAATGATGCGTGTGAATGTGTAAGTGTATTAAACTTTACTGAACTAAGCGCTTCCTCAAAGTGAGGAGGAAGAGTGAGAACGAGTTAAAAGAAGACAAGCTGGGTTCAGCGTTTGATTTTTGTCCTTTCAGAGACACACCAGCGATAGCTCACCGCTATTCCTCAGGCTGAGATTGTTTACTTAACAAAACCGCCGTCGAAATGACTGTTATCAAGATTAAGGCTGTCTGAATTCATTCAGCTATATTAATTAGCGTTGTATTATTATCCGTGCGGGGGCATTCTGCATGAATAAATATTGCAGTAACATGAGATTACACACTGTGCTAATATTTTTTTTCTTCAAAATGCACCATAATCATAACAGTTTACAATCTTTGATAATATAGTAAACAGTAAACAGAGTCTTCACCTCGCAATTAAGATTTCCCATAATGAAGTGAAACATTTCTCTCTGTGTGTCTGTGTGTGGCTGCATGGGTTTATCTCTATGAGGACAGTCATATTTTGCCAAAACCTCTCATTTCAGTGGGACATGTTGCTGTTCCAGACAAAAATACAAAGCTATGTGTGACAGTTATTGTTTAAACAAAAAAAATGCCCAGATATTTCTTTGGTAAGGATTGGGTCATTGTATACAGTAAAATGAAGGTCAGTGGGAAACAGGCCTGTTTTAGGCTGTAGAGACAAACAATAGGTATGTTTATTTATCAGATCAGAGCCATTTGGATCCTGTTCCAATGGTGTGCAGAGCTTAACGCCAGACGATTCATGACCAGCGCATGGTTCTATTGATTACTCATCGACTCTGGCTGGTAAAGCAGCTCTCCTTCAGCCCTTTAATGATGCCATTGACTAGACCACTCATTAACGAGACAGCCCGCAGTTAAGGAGACTGTGCATTAGCACAGGACTGACGCTAACATGACATTTATGGCTGTGTGTGTGTGTGTGTGTGTGTGTGTGTCAGTGAACTGCTGACTAGAGCGAGATGGTTCAGAGCTGTCTTGATACTATGTCTTTGTCAGTGTGTCAAAACTCACTCTCCTCTTCTCCTTTCAACATCTTCACTGCAAAAGGAAGTGTCCCAGAACAGGGTTGTCTGTGAAAGTGTGTGTGGGTGTTTGGAATCTCTCAGGACTGTGTGGCAGTAATGCAACAGTGGCTTGTCAGCTGGAGTTTACGGTGATTGACAGCAGCTTGGGGCAGGGCCAAGGCTGGTGACCACAGCCATCATATCACCCTGTGCTGTATCAGCCACTCTGTCTGTCTGTCTGTGTGTGTGTGTGTGTGTGTGTGTGTGTGTGTGTGGGAGAGAGAGAAGGAGAGTGAGAGAGACAGAGAGAGAGAGGAATAAGTTGTGTTTGTGGATGTGCAGTTATGCATTTGTCTGTGTACTTGTGTCACAAAATCATTGAGATTCATCAGTCTACCAATGGCCATCTAATGAGACAAAATAAGTTACTTCAGTTCCAACGGATAAACGTCATTGTAACTACTCCCAACCTGCAAAAAACAGAAACCTCTTTTTGATTTAAAAATGCACACTAAATACCTGTGTGCCTTAGAGGCCAGTACTGCTAAATAAGGACTATTAAGTATCAAATCTAACTTACATATAATTAGTACACCATTGTATGCCCTCTGAGGCCTGGCTTAGAATTTACCCACTCATTAAACACACATACCTGTGGACCACATCATGATGTTGCTTGTTCTCTTGACCACCAGAATTATGCAGTCTTTATAATTACATCTTCTTTATATTGTGTATAACTTGCATTCAGTTGTATTTTATAGACTCTATGCAGATGGTTGTATCCTTTTTTCATGCCTGATGTCGTCCCTGTTCTCCACGTCATGAAACGCATTAGAACTCAGTAGCAGAACCACACACTTGAGTGTAAATGGACCAAAGTGTGAACCATCTTGCCCCCTTTAGCTTTGATGCCGTCTTCTCCATGTTTTTATGCCAACTTGATGTTTTTTTATAAAAAGTTCTCGGTGCTTTTTTCACCACCTTCTCTGTGCTTTGTGCTTTGCCCAAACTGGAGAGAGGACTAGTGAAGTGAATAGAGCCTTGGCCAGGCAAGACAATGGTCAGAGCCTGTGTTACACAGCACACATCTTGTATTGTCCACTGCACAATGCAAGTTGTTGTTGTTTTCTCCCCTCTCCCTGACAATTTCAAATAGATTATGTCTGTCGGAGTCTAACTGCAGGGTCAGCTGTACTCACACACACACACACTACTGACGGAACATGGGGAGAAGTTTTTTGCTTTAGGCTCACACACACACACACACACGCTGGCATATAGAGTGTCACATGCCTAATACATTTCCCTTTCTCAGCCATCACATGCTGCCTTGTAACCTTTCCCCCAAACCTGCTACCAAAGCAGTGTCAGGAGGAAAGCTGGTTGGAGCAGTAAGGAGATATTAGTGATAGCAAGTGATTGGGTGAAGAGCTGTGGACTGGGATGACTGGTCTTGGTTAGCGGCAGAGGCTAAATGGTGGAACTGGCTTTGCCAACCATGAGAGGGAACAAATAGACAAAGTGACAGTAAATCATGACCCATGTGATTCAGAGGGGGAGTCTCTGGGCAGCACGTTTCTTTCTCTCTCTCTCTCTCTCTCTCTCTCTCTCTCTCTCCCCAGCCTCGTCGTTGGCAAGAATTATAATCAGTTGTAAATGTTGCCAAAGCATTACCGGTGTTATGTGATGCTTATTAATAGCCCTAATACTGCTGTTTCTACATCTGCTACTACCACACAATATCTCACACACACACACACACACTCTTCTGTCTCTGTCTCTCTCTCTCTCTCTCTTGTCTCTCTCTCTTTTTGCCTTGTTTGCCTTACTTGCAGCCTAACCCTCACTCTCACTCTTGTTGACTGTGTTGGCCTTGTGCTGTTATTAATAGTGCTGTGAGAAGATCAGGAAGAATTACCTGTCCCTTTGTCCTGGCGTGCGCCTTTCTCATGCCTTTAGCTGTGGCAGGTCACGTCACAGAGACAGAGAGCACCGCTGAAATACATGACCTGAGGACATCATCTAAGCATAGATTTCTCCACAGAATTTAGACCTTCACAAATATTCTTTCTTTCTCCTTCACACACTGCGTTTTTTGGATCTTACCAGTGTGCGATGCAACTCTTTAAATATTGATAAAACACTCCAGAAAGCCCTTACTGCAGATGTCATGTAGTATTGATGTCTGCTCTACTTACTGTGACTCTACAGACAATATTTCAGTTGTTTGGTGTTTAGAAGTTCCCCCTGGTAGAGATTGAGCTGCAGGAAGTGTGGTCTTTTGTCATCTCCTCTCTGTGGCTCTGTGTGTGGGGTCTGCACACAGCTCCCAGAGGGACAGGCATTTTGGGCATGCTTTTCCTCTCTCTCTCTCTCTTTTTCTCGCTCTCTCTCTCTTGCTCTTTTTCTCTCTCTTTTAGTCTCCATCTGTCTCTCTTAAGTTCAGGGTGTTTTATTAGCATTCTGTCTTTACAACTTGTTTCCAAAGTAAAAAGACAGTAAAATCAGTAACAGACAAAGTAATAATACAATTTAAATCCCTTTCTCTCCCCATTAGAAGTGTGTTTACTCACACACAGACTCTATCTAATCTTTTTCTAACTGCAGGAATTAGCAAACTCCACAGTTGCTGAGGGATTATGGGAAGGTTTCTAGGATGGACGGACTGACATCACCGTGTAAACATGTTGACGGAAGAGAGGGAGGTTTTAAACAGGAGGTTTTAGAGGAGGAAATGGGTTTGAATGTCCTGTTTGGATGAGTTTAATGTGAGGTTCATTTTGTTTTTGTTTTTGCGTTGCCTTAATGTTTTTAACTTTTTCCTTAATATATAGATACATTCCACTTACCCCCACTCAAACACATGTACTTAATAGTGCTGTAAATAATGTCTGAGTGGTAACTACCCCATGTAAGCAAAATAGAACTAATCTCTATCTCTCTCTCTCTCTCTCTCTCTCTCTCTCTCTCTTTCTCTCTCTCTGTGTCAACATTCTGTGCATGCGTGTGTGTGTGTGTGTGTGTGCTTTCTCATGCTCAGATGGTGATCTGTGTGTGCTCTGGGAACTGCATTGGGTCACATGAGCTTCATGTGATGCCGTTTTCCCTTCTTTCATACTGAGCTTAGAGAACAAGAGGATTAGGAGAGTACTCCTCTGCAGTGAACTGCATCACACACACACACTCGCACTCTCATTCACACACACACACACACACTCTCACTCTCACTCTCACATGCCACTTTCTTTCGCTTGTACTTTGACGTTCACACACACACACACACACACACACACACACACACACACACACACACACACACAAAGAGCTTTGCCTGAACTCTCTCTTGATCTCTCTCACACATACACATACTCTCTCACACACACCCACTCATATCCCGTCTCTCACGCTCTGACACACACATACACATACGCAGCCCTCACCCTGATCCTGCCGGTGTTTCTGAGTGGTCATTTTTGAGCTGGGAGCAGGTGCTGTATTGGATAGCCCTGTAGACCAGCGGGTAAGATTACTCACTCAGACTGATGATTGAAGGCTCTCCCATGTTCTGTAAAGACAGAGTATCACACAGCTCCGATCTGAGGAATGTGTTTGTCCATAATTTACCCACAATCCTCTGTACACAATCAATGTCGGAGTGTCTCAATCCTGCTCAGAAATCGTTAGAGAGACCAGATGAAGGAGAAGTAGAGAATGAAAGAAGGAAAAGTAGGCCTTTGGTGCGTTTCTGTGTGTGTGTGTGTGTGTGTGTGTGTGTGTGTGTGTGTGTGTGTGTGTGTGTGTGTGTGTGTGTGTGTGAGAGAGAGAGAGAGAGAGAGAGAGAAAGCAAAAGTAGCTTTTCTGTGCATTTGTATGATTGTCTCTCATCCTCTCATACCGTCTTCATCACAGCCTTATCCTCCCTATCCCCGATTCGCGTGATGGTCCGCCACCCACAAATAGTACGGCCTTTTAAATACCCACATTACTGAGTGAACCTCCTCCTACAGCATCACAACTGCCTGGCCTGGCCTGGCCTGGCCTTCTCTCAGTACAGACCTCCAGGTGTGATGGTCAGAAGCTGCCCTGAGCTAGGGGAGTTTACACACCATGTGATGAGGGCGGGGCGGATGGAGCGTGATGGAGCCCCCGTGCAACACGCATCATGAGCGCTGTTGGTCATGCACCTCAGTGTTTTCATAGGTAGGAATTGTTTGGGGCACGTTCCCATGGAAACGGTCGCCTCCGCTTAAAAAGTTGGGCAGCGCTAAAAGCACAGCGAGTTCCCGCTCAAACAAAGCTCCCTCTGCCTTCGCGGTACAAGCTGCCCCAACTGACAAATCATGTCTTTTCTGCCCAGATTTCATCAGAAATACCTGAATGTGAATTTTTAGTCTGTTTGAGGTATACCAGGTCTGTATTCCTCTACTGTGGTGTTTCCAATAAAGTGAGTGTATGTCGATCTGTATAGACTGAGGAGGCCTGATCCTAGATCAGCAGGCTTACTCTGAGAAGCTGGGAACACACAGGCCCCGGATTCATATTGGTCGCATTATTTGGCATTAGTCAGTGATGCCTCTCAAGCCTCGGCAGGCCTGTCCCTGATTAATATTTTAATTACGCAGCGAGTGAAAGAACATGTTGTCTCCAAGCCAATATTGTGGAAATAGTCATGAAGAGGAGAGCATCCTCTTCCTGTTGCATGTTCTTACAGCTTCTCAGTGGGAACTCTCTCTCTCTAGCTCAGCCTTTTTCTTTTTCTGTTTTTTTTTTTTCTTTTTTTTGGGGGGGGGGTATGAAAGCAGTGGTGGATTTATTAGGGGAGATAACTTGCCAAAAGCTTCACCTTATCTACTGTCTCCCACTACTCTTGGAGCTGGAACGTGCTATCAAAATGTTCTTTGAGGTATTAGGGTAGATGAGGAGGATCCCCCCTCCCACCCCCTCTGTATTTCTGTTCCCTTTTTTTTTTCTTTTCTCCTGCGCTCGAAATTTTTAGCTCTCCTTGGATTTCTGTCAACACGTTTTTTTTCTCCTCTGTGATTGTTGTTACATAATCGTCATTCATAAATAAATTTTTAAAGAAATGGGTGCGTTTTTTTGGGGGGGGGGTTTTTGGTGGAAGAGGAGAACTCAGCAGTTTATTCAGATGGTGAAAGAAGCCACGAACTCCTTCTCATGTGAGACAGTTTTGAGAAGCTTGCTCTTATCTATGACTAGATGTGATGTTGGCTGTAAAAGCTTCAGTTGAATAGTTTCTCGATTTACTAAATGACTTTACCATACACTGAAATTATGAGCTGTCGTTTTTCCCAAGGTTAGCTTCCACAGTCAGTGTGGAGGAAGCTCATAAAGATGAACTTAACTGAAGCATTGCCGAATCCTCCGTAGCAGGCTGATTACCACGGAGCTAAGCAAGTAATAATGTTTGAATGTCTGACTTCTGAGTTGTTTTCAGCTTGACTGTTGTCAAATATCAAACAATATCCTATGGTGTTTGAGTGTGTTACAAACACAACTCATTTGATCTGTTCCTTTCTGTAGTAAATTACTTTTTTAGTATTTGTTATGAAGTCTTCATATTTATTATGAATTTTTTTTTTTTTTAAATCATTTCTTACTGTCTAGTCAGTGTGTTCGATTCAGCTCAGTGGAATTTTCTGCAGATGGTTTAAGGATGATTAGGCTGTCTCTGACGTTTCAGATGAGTGCACCTCCTTCCTCCTTTCGAACTTGCAGGACTCTACCCGCAGGAGTAGGTTTGCCTCAACCGTGACGCCGCTACTGTTGCATTTTCTCCTCGCGCGATTTTGCAATGCCCTACTCCCACTCTCTCTCTCTCTCTCTCTCTCTCTCTCTCTCTCTCTCTCTCTCTCTCTCTCTCTCTCTCTCTCTCTCCCCTCCCTCCCTCCTTTATTACCTTAGACAGCTCAGTGAAAACCATAGGGTTCAAAACCTTACAAGACTGGAAAGGTTGTTTAGCTTGTCCTTTCCATAGAACAAGGTCTCTCTCTCTCTCTCTCTCTCTCTCTCTCTTTCAGTATCACTGTCATTAGTTGCCTGTGGCAGAGTCCTTTTAGCCCTGTTTTGCATCTCTGTATAGTATACACAGCACTGTGTGCCCATGTTGCGTGTCCCTGCGGAGAACAAGTCCAAAGAGTATCGCTGTAGAAGCTGAAGTGCTCCTGTAATCGTCTGTGGACTTATATCAGCAGATAGGATCAAGCATACGTTAGGCCTGTGTTATAGAGGAAATTATCCTCAGTGTGCCCTGTCTCCATGGAGATGACATGGGCTATGTAAGCTGTGTTTACATACTCAGAGACTGGAGGTGTAATATGTTAGTGGTTTGGTTTAGCAAAATGTGCAAAGTACAGTAGCAGTGTGAACAGCTAATTGATAGGTTTGCATTAGCTTTTCCTAAAATCTGGATAAATGTATACTAAACAAATACATGCAAATACAAATTAGGGAACAGTCAAGAAACGCCTTCGTTTTAGATAAATAATACTTGACTGTCTCTTGTGCTGACATTTTTAAGATCTACGGCATTAAGCGTTGTGTTGTCTAGAGAACATAATTGAACCCTTAGTTTTATTTAATAATCAGAAGCAACCCCCTGCCTCTCCTGTGGAATTTACTCCTCCTGTGTGTTTTGAGATGCAAAGTGTATGAGGGGAAGTGAGAGCGTCAGCTGCCTTAAACCTGTCTGTCTGTGGTTGGCGGGGTTAGGGCTGTCGGAGTGAAATCTTGTTGGATTAGGATATGCATGGCTCTTTTAACAGTGTACTGTAGTGTGACACTTTCTTTTCTCATAGCTCTTTTAACAGTGTACTGTAGTGTGACACTTCTTTTCTCATAGCTCCTTTGCATCGTATATTTCCTGCAAGACTGTGTGTGTGTGTGTGTGTGTGTGTGTGCATCTCTCATTTTCTTCTATTTGCATGCAAGTTCAAAACCCAAAACTCTGAAACGCATGCAAATCAGCGGGCGTTTTTATGATCTTTTATTGTTTGGGTTTGGATATGCTGTCTTACCTAACTAATTAGAACCAGAGCGGGATGCATAAAAATAGCCTCTGTTAGATAGTTAGAGAAGGAGAAAGAGGACAGAACAGAAACAGTGTGCAAGTGTGTGTTTGTGTGTGCGTATGTGTGTGCATGCACGCGCATGCGTGCGTGTGTGCATGAGTACGTATGTGCGTGCGTGTGTGTATGTGTGTATGCGCACGCACATGTGAAACGGAGGAGAAATGGGAGGGGCTGAGGAGAAATGGGAAGGGCAGGGGAGTGTGGTGTTTGGGTAAAGGGAAGTATCTGTCTTTGAGAGTGGGACAGTGATCCAGGGGTGAGATTACTCTCTCCATACTTTCCTCTGTGACGGTGGCTGTGCTCTCATACTGGTGCTCTGGCTCCTATAGGAGTTCCACTGAACTGTGGGCTATGTAATGTCTAAATCAAGGGCTTCTGTCCCAGAACCGGTTCTTACTACTGAACACACACACACACACACACACACACACATACACAGAACCTCAGGAAATCACACATAAAAAATCTTCTGACAGGATGTTTTGTGTGAGAATGAAGAGTTTTTGTGCCGGATGGGTGTGTTGCTGGCAAAACAAATCATATTCTCCATCAGTATCCTCTTGACTTTGTATCTAATGCCGCATTCCAGTTCTGCTCTGATTTATTCACTATAAACCTGTGTATCTGCAGTTTCACTTCCTGTCATTAGCGTGATGGCTTAGCCTGATTTAGTGATTTTGTAGAGATTTGTTTAGAAGTGCCATCCGACTGTTTCTGTGTACAGCTTTGGCTGGATCCAGTAAATGAACCTAAATCGATGCTTTTACAGCGGCTGTACCGTTTAGAAGCTCTGTGTTCTCTGAAAACTGTTGATTTGTTTGGAGGTGCCCTGTACCTCTCCAGGAGTGTTTTCCCTGAGATGCTCTTTAATGAGGAGGTTTAGCGAGATCCTGTCATTTTGCTTGCGGAAGAGGTCTCCTGCATCTGTGTGTTTGTGGAGAACATTAGTTCACTTCAGCTCTCACTCAGCTAGGCGTGATTACACAGGTATTGAGGTGGTTGGATTGTATTGGGAAAGCTGTCTTGAAGGTGTGTTTGTTCAGAAGTGCCTTTAACGGTGTGGATGTGTAGAGCTGTCCAGGCCTGTCTGGTTTCTCCTGGCTCAGCTCTCAACAGACCCTGTCACGCCTGCCATCCACCGCCCACTCCAACCCCCCCACCCCCCGAATTCTCAGCCTGGGTCAGGTAGGGCCATGCTGGAGTTTTGTTATAGAGTAATGGAGGGATGTTCCTCTCAGTAATATCTCACCTCTGTTGCCCTGACCCACTTCAGTTTGGCCAAGAAACATATTCTTTCTCTCTCTCTCTCTCTCTCTCTCTCTCTCTCTCTCTCTCTCTCTCTCTCTCTCTCTCTCTCGGTCATATGGACAGACACAACCTCCCAGCCCCCTCCTCTCCAGTGGCATTACCAAAGAGCTGGTCATAAGACAGTGACATACCACTTTTCATATGTATTATGAAACTGATATGTATTAAAATAATGCTCCAGTACCGTGTTTTATTTTATCCCATTCACGTGAGATCGTTTTTCTACTTAAAGCCGCAGGCATATTGAATTTACTTACTCCTGGTAGCTTGTTCTATTTTATGACAATAATTACATTGTATCAGAAAGTCTCTTATTTCAGGCTGAAGGCTTGTGGATGAGGATGCCATTAATTTAACCACATTATTCAAATGGTAATTGAATGTGCTGAGTGGTCTGTAATTGGATTTTTTTTTTTTTCCCCTCATTGGTTTCGGTAAATCATTGCGTACTTGTGTGGCCTGTGTCGGCGGAAAGAGGAGGCATTCCCTGCGGTTTCGGGGCAGAAATAGCATTGAATGGCTTCTTGTCGAAAGCCGAGTCATCTGAAGACAAAAGGGATGCTGGGAATGGGACGCGCCTCTTGTTTGGGGCTTTTATTGCCAGCAGCACAATGGGCCGTTCCAGTAACCTGACAACTGTAACACAGTCACCGGCTTTTCACAGCCTGGTTTTCCTCTCCCCCTCTCTCCTTCAGTCAAATTAAATACCTTTAATGTCATTGAATTATATTGGGACACACAGAGAGAGAGAGAGAGAGAGACGGAGAGAATCAGATTGGATTTGCTCTTTGCTTGAAGTCATTACAGCTCTTTTTTTTTTTTTGGTTGTTAAATGGCTGGAAAGAGACTGATGACCTTTGCAGTTACCAGAAATGACAGTCTGAGCTTAGTCTCACGCGCCTCGACAGCCGCGCGTGTTGACTTGTTACTACAAACTGAACCGCGCTTTTCAGCCCTACTCAAACAGCTGTTTTCCTCAGCCGTGCTACACCGTAACACTGTAATTCAGGCTGTTCTCTGACATGCCCTCCGGTTGTACGGCGGTGTGTTTTTTCTGCCTGTGGTTTAGGTACTTTCTCTGTATCAAAGAGCATTCTCTACTGCTACTACTGTTTACAGCATAGTTTCCACTTTTGTGTCTCTGACTACATGACTTCTCTGACATCATGTGTTTGGTCTGTACTACTGGGTCTCTCATAGCTGTACTACAGTGTATGCGCGCTTTCTGTGGCACATTGTGTGATTGTACTGTAGTGTGAGCTCTAACGGTATTACAGTATCTCTGACGACACTACTCCATTGCTGACTGGAGCGTATGGGTGTGTGTTTGGCACAGCCTCAAAACATGCTGCAATAGTAAATTGCACTTGCTTTAGTGTAGCCTGATCTCTGACTGTCCTACAGTGTCTCTGGCTGTTCTACAGTGTCTTTGGCTGTCCTACAGTGTCTCTGTTCGTCCTACAGTGTCTCTGGCTGTCCTACAGTGTCTCTGACTGTCCTACAGTGTCTCTTACTGTCCTACAGTGTCTCTGTTCATCCTACAATGTCTTTGGCTGTCTTACAGTGTCTCAGGCTGTCCTGCAGTGTCTCTGGCTGTCTTACAGTGTCTCTGACTGTCCTACAGTGTCTCTGGTTGTCTTACAGTGTCTCTGGCTATCTTACAGTGTCTCAGGCTGTCCTGCAGTGTCTCTGGCTGTACTGTGTTATGTATATGTAGTACAGCCATGAAACACAATCTGTTTCAGACACACTACAGTGTCTTTGAGTGCACAACATTGTGTTGTCTGGTTGTATTACGGAAACTCTGACTGTATTAAAGCTTGTTGTCAGTCACTACAGTATGGCAGACTGTGTTGCAATATATTTTCGCTTGTGCTCCAGTGTGTTACTGCTGTTTCGTGCACTGACAGTGTGGTCTGGAGTTCTCTGTCCAGACGGTTTGTTTTCTCTGTCGGCAGCTCACCACACACAGACACACACACAGACACACACACACACAGACACACACACACACACACATCTGGCCACGTTCTGTTTCTGGCCTAAAAATACCACTCCTCATTTACAAATGAATATCAACAACCTGTCTAATTTTTCCCTGTTTTTTCCCTTCCAGCGCTTTGCTTCCTGTCTTTAATCTGCCACAGTGTACGCGTGAGGGAGGAGAATGATGAATTGAAACACCAGCTCTGTTAATTGACTACCAGAGTCAGTAGCACACAGAGCAGGAATGATTCAGGTCACTGACTACAAAGTGCAGTCTCAGTTTGAGCAAGGGTGTGCCTCAGCTTAAGCTGCGTGCGTGACTGCATCCGTGTGAGGGTTTTTTTTTCCCTCTTCTTCCGAAAGTCAAAAAGAATAACAGGAAGGCTATGCTATTTAAATCAGTGTTGGCCATATTATTGTTTGTTGTTGGTTAGGATGGATGCAACAATGAAAGGCTTTTCTTTATTATTTCAAAGACAAATTCCTTTATTCGTACGAGAACTGAGGTGATAAGGGGTAGAACAGTTCTGCAATGGGTCGTAGCGATTCTGTGGTGCTCAGTAGCGCTATGTGAAGTTTTTTTTGTTTGTTTGTTTGTTTGTGATTCAGAACGCATGTGCGTAGTTTTAGTATAAAAGAATATTTCACATCGCTCGTGCTCTTGATCATTACGAGCAACATTAATCATAATTTGAAGCTGCTACGCTTTCTCTGTTTATTTGCACCCTTCACTGAGAGAAGATGCATGTGCTGTGCTTGTCATGTGGCGTGCATATATTCTAACAGAACAGATGATTACCAACAGCTTTAATGGCAATGTCAACCGTTTTAAATAACAATGAGACACGTGGTGCTATTACTCAGACCATGAATAACGTATTACGTCGCAGTATATGAATCCATATTAAGGAGGGTAACGTTACTCTCGTCTCTTGGTTTCTTTAGGCGGAAACTGCTCTACTTTTATCGCATTGATCTGAAAAAAGGTCAGAGCAGTCGCTTGTCATTTTGCATTGTCATGTGGTTTGTTTTTTTTTCTTTCT
>NC_044496.1:7856271-7933771 GCF_902362185.1 Chanos chanos | reverse complement strand
TTCAGGTGTGAGGAGTTACGTAATGGAGGGATGTTCCTGTTATATCTTACCTCTGTTTACCTGACCCTGCATGCTCAGCAACGGCTCATCTTGATTCCTCCTCTCTCTCGCTGTCTCTCTCTATGTCTGTCTCTCTCTCTCTCTCTCTCTCTCTCTCTCTCTCTCTCTCTCTCTCTCTCTCTCTCTCTCTGTGTCTCTCTCTCTCTCTCTCTCTCTCTCGTTGTGTACTTAAAGCAGACAACACAGTGTTATATTTTTGGACACACATCATGCTGATGGTTAGAGGATGTGTCAGTTAGATCGACATGAGAGCAGTGTATAATATGGATGTGTCAGTGTCAAACTAATAGTTTTACACACGTGGCTGAGCTCTAGGACCGTGGTGATGGTCACTCTGCCTGTTTTGGGGCCGAGGGGGGGGGGGGGGGGGGGGGGGGGTGATCAGCCAGGTGTCCTGCCCACCCTTGCACACCTCAGAGATGTGTGTATGCGCGCGTGTGTGTATCCGTCCACCATGCTGCCTCACACACTGGGTTTCCATCCATTCCAGCCTGTTTTTTGAGATTCAGAAATAGCTTTATACTATGCAAGCTTTCTGGAACAGCTGAAATATTATTTGGTTTCTTGTTTACTCTTGATGGTGTGTATGCCCTCGTGGTTTGAGTGGTCTTTGAGTCTGACCTTTGTAAAATGTGCTTTTCCACACACTCTCAGAGTGAAGGCGTGTTAGCTGGTCTGGTAACTGTGGTCCTTTTACACTGGAATATTTTATTGCTTTCCACCTGCTTTCTTCTCAAAAGGTGTGTGTGTGTGTGCAGCTTTGTGTGTGCGTGCAGCTGTGTGCGTGCGTGCCACACACACTAGCCCTGAATATTCTCCCTTTGTAGGTTCTGTATTATGGCTTTGTCTCACTGTTGTTAGACGGAACAATGAAAGACGTCTTTGGAGCGAGCATATGATCAAACAGTTTGGATACACTAAAATAAAGTATTTACATCTGGCTGTCTGAGCCTCTTTGTTGTTATTGAAAGTATCACAGCTTCTCCTACAGGGAAGATAAAGAAAACCAAAGAAAAATTCTGAAAGTCTCAAAAAATCTTCCAAAATCCCAGAAGAGGAGAGAAGTGAAGTTGCCTAAAGCATGTTGGTAGTGCACTGACTGTTAGTTCATTATTAGTCTTTCTGTATACACTGAGTCACAGGTTGACTCAAGAACTCATGGGAAATGTAGTAGAATGAGGACAAGCTTTGGTTTGTTTCAGTCGTGTTGGACGTGCTGAAACATGAGCTGCATGTTTTTCCACTGAAAGTCGCCATACATTCACTCTCTGCATGTACAGGGCCTGAGGTGTTCGTTATCTGACGCTAAGACGACTTATCCCTCTTGTCATCATTATCAGTGTGTTGTCATTTCAAATATGTGGAAAGATTCAGGCTTAGCCTGATCGTGTATGTTGCTGTGAGCATGAACCGTTTCTTTATTAAAGAAAAAAAAAAAAACCAGATCACTGTTGCTCTCTCTCTTTCTTTGTGCTAAAGTCTTTCTTGTTTTCCTCCTCTCTTTCAGGCAGTTTAACCTCCGGATGAAGAGAGACACGGCCCTGTTCAGTCCCGATATAAAAGTGGAGATTTCAGGAGAGGAGATCCCCTACGACACGTCCCACATCTACACTGGAGAAATCTTTGGTAAGCTCTGCTCCTGTCGACTGATTCCCTGACTGAACACCATGAACACATACAGCGTTAGTTACCAGGGGAACTTCTCCTCTACCCAGTTTGTTTACTTGTGTTTTCTGTGTGTATCTGGTGCGTGGGTATGTGTGAAAAAGAATATCTGTTGTGTGATCTTGTATGTGTGTGTGTGTGTGTGTTTGTGTGTGTGTGTGAGTATTGTTTGGTTGTTGTTTTCATCAGTTAAGTGCAGAGATTGAAGAGAGGCTGTGTGTCTCTGTGTAAAAAAAGTTTATTTTGTCCGGGATCTTGTTCATACATGTGTACAGAGACATAAATTCATGGACATGTGTGAGAGAAAGAGGGAGATGCTCCATGTCCTGCAGTGTAGTGTGACTTCACACATTGGGATGGTGAGACGTTGAGTCATCGCAAACAGCATATCCTCTCGCCCAGGAGAGTCTGAATGTGCCCCAATGTAAACAAAACTAAGGTGTGTCCGGTCATGTGACACCTGTTTGTGCGGTCCACTGAGACCGCAGCAGGGTGGACACAGTTCTCCCATAATCCCTTGCGCTTCCTGTCATTTCTGCTGAACGGTGCATGTCATGTCGGTTAGGAAAAGAAAGCCTGGCTTGAAGTACGCGACTCAGAGCGCTGGACTGTGCTATCACGGAACTCCAGAAATCCCTCGAAATAATAAAACTATGGTGTTCGTTACTCTTTTCTTCATATGCAGGGGCTTTGTATTGATTTAGTTACTTTTCAGTGAAAAACAGTGGAGTTGTGCTCTGATGTTGCTGTGGCCTGTAAAGACTTTTGTTCCAGTCCTAATCCAACACACTTGGTTCTGTTGTTCAGACTCCACGAGGGCTCCATAAGCTGAGTCAGGTGTTGGAGTGGAGTTAACCAAAAGTTCTTAGGCACTGTGACCAGTCAGTGAACGTGCGACATAACCACACACCACAGGCACAGACTCACTCCCACAGTGGTTACGTCAGACGCTTTCGCTTTGCATTTTTTCTCTTCTTCCGCCCGATTTGAAGTGTCCGGTTTTCCCACGACCACCATGCATTTCCACTCCGTCACCCATTCAGCGTAGGCCGAACAGGTGACGCCGTCGTAAGCTTAATCTGACACGCGTGCCGAGGAGTGTACATGCGCGCGGCACCGTCAGGTGCTCTGAGAGCCCTGTAGGTGATGACCCAGGCGGCTCCACCCACGTCTGACCTCTGTCCAGCAGGGAGAGGGCTGTTACTCCTGTCTGAGGGACATACAGCCAGTTGCTTTTAAATCCTTATCACAGTGCAAAAGCAGGGGTTATGTTATGTCATCCTGTCTACTGTATAGATTTTTATCCGTAATAACGGCTTTAATGATTTTTCTTGTTTCGTTTTTTTCTTTTTTTTTTTTCATTTTGTCTTTTGTCCTGAGAAAATTGCCGAGCGTAGTAAACCTTCAGAGAAATAATATGTGCGTAATCAGCCTCAACATCGCCAACTGTCACAAGTCGGCGACTCGCCAAAGATACAATGACAGCAGTGAACAAAAAAAAAACCCAAACTGGAGGAGAATATCTTTATTATTTATCTTCAGCCTTGAATTATATTAAAAAAAGAACACGCTTCTCCTGAGGATGAAGACAGGCTGGCCTGCCCAACCCAACAGAACACAGAATGCATTTAGTTTTGGGCTGGCGTTCAGCTCTAGCCTCGCGATTCTCTCCCTCACTTGCAGTCCTGAGAGCACAGTGAGCTGCGTGTTTTTTTTTTTCGCATGGCATTCAACAAACCAGGGCCTTAATGATTAGCTGACAAGTTGAATCAGACGTATTAGAGCTGCGTTAGAACAAAACAAAGTCCTCTCAAACAGGTCGCCAAGTGTCAGACTTATTTAAGGTACTGTCACACGGTGCGAAGAATCCATCCTTTATTTGGTATTCAGGGTTCGAATCCCGTCTGTCCCACACGGTGCTCACTGTGACCAGGGCTTCATTGGCTGGGCTCTGTTGGGAAGGGTTATCTGTCTCTGTCTCTCTCAGTGCCTGTTAAGTGTAGTTACAGACAGTCACACATTTTTGTAGTGACATCAGGACTCCAGACTAATTTTTTACATTAGTTGCACTGGTGCACCTAAATGAAAAAGTTAGGTGCACCTCAAAATTTTTCACTGCGCCTTTTGGCGCCGCAATAGTACATTTTAAGCGTTATCTTTTTTTGTCAGTTCCCGTACACATTGGTCATTTCTTAACACATTACGTAAATGATTGTAAACAGGAATAAAGCTGCAGAATGAATGTTTTTTTCTTCATTCAAATCACAGCACAGACAAGAAATCTCAATTGTTTTAACCTCAATTGTTTTAAAAAATAAACGTAGAAACCGCTGCTGATGATGTTGGGGCCTGGCCAGGCCTTCCAGGGCCGGGGACAGGCGTAGTGGCACCGTAGCCTTTTGTCTTGATGAAAAAACAATCAACAGTTCTCTTCATTTTGAATTACCGGTATGCTTTAAGGGTGTGATGTCGCTCGAGGACACATACTTTATTTATTACATTTTTTTCCCCCACCCGCATTCAGCGAAGAAGAATATCAGGGTCAGAGCCAATCAGAGGCAGAGTGGGGGGCGGGTCTTCACAGAATGCGGGTGGGGGGGAAAAAAAATAAAAATAACACTAGACACATACACAGAGACAGACCTGCTGAATGTCAGGCACACCGGTGCGACAAATGAAAATGTTTAGTCGCACTTGACAGATTTTTGGTCGCGCTCTTGAGCCATGTGACATGCATTGTTACATGCTATTGTTCAGTGGTGACCCTGCATGTATTTTGGGAGCAACATTTGCTAACCTCACTTGACATTATGTTTGCACGTTATGTTTGCTTGAAGGGAAGACACCAGAGGGAGCAAGAATTATTTGCATTCCCAAAGTGGAGAGATGAAACAAGAACTTTTCCTTTTTTTTCTTTCTTTTTTTTTTTTTTACAACACCAAACACAACCGGAAGTCTAGCTGAGAAAGAGTTTTCAAACATTGTCCTTATTCCTTATACTAAGTGTGTTACTGTAGTTTGTATCTGTCTGCATATACACTAACAACATCTGTTTCTATTCTCATCACTTTTGACAAATAACACTCCAGAAACAGGGCCCTGCCCACAGCTGAGAGATACAATGGTGGGACTGCAGTGACAGGCATTATACCAACTTTACAACTGTGAGAACAACAGTTCACAAACAAGCTGACCAATCAGGAGAGGGACCTGATAGGCCGGTCTCCGTTCCCCTCTGTCCCTCTCACCCAGACAGAATACGAAAGTTTGTGTGTGTGTGTGTGTGTGTGTGTGTATTTGTATTTGTGTGTGTGTGTGTGAGAGAGAGAGAGAGAAAGAGAGAGAGAGAGAGAGGGTGTGTACATGTTTATGTAATGCTACAGCAATTTTGCTGTCTGAGGGGTACAGACCCTCATACACACTGGAGTGATGTTACACAGACTGGAGTATCATATGCCATAGTAATACTGTAATCATTTTCTCATTAGCACAGCTTTCGTTTCCTCTTCCCCATGCTTGTGAAAGTCATTTAGGTCACTCCAGGGATCTTCTGTTTCGTCACACTAGTCTTTCTGGATACACAGAGCCAAGCTAGGAGGCTGAGATAGGGGAGGAGAGGGGGGGGGGGGGTGTCTAAACTGTGTTATCAATCTTGAATTTCTAGGATAGAGTACTGGCTGTTTTTAGAGGACAACTTTAAAAAACGTAACAGGGTAGCTCATCAAATGAATACATCTCTACAATATCGTCATTCGTAGGACAGCTGTCAGGATACTACCTGAACGGTTGGCCATTGGATAATGTATACACTTAGTGTCAGCTTGTGCGCATTTAAACTTACTTAGATTTTATTCAGTCACATCTCTCCAAGACACACTCTTACCTGAAAAACAAGTGAGGGACGGAACGAAAAAAAAAGAAAAAAGGTGACAGAAAAACAGAGGGAGCAACAAGAGTGAGAGAGAACAGAAATAGTGTTGTAGGCAGACTGAGGGATATGTGGCATTTATCAGAGAAGGGAGAAGCAGAGATCTTTACAGAGAAAGAGATCTTTACAGAGAAAAAGCTCTGATTTGGGAAGCGCTGTTCTTGAGCTCTGTCTGTCTGTCTTTTTAAACGCTGTGGAACCAAACGGAGAACAGTGGCCCCTTCCAGCAGGATCACCCCCCCCCCCCCCCCCCAAACAGAGCACAACACAGCAGTCATCGCCTGTGGGAAAAGAGCGTCAGGTTCTGTTTTTGATGGAAATTCAACTTCTCTTTTCATACTAGTTTTTTTTTTTAGCACTGAATCTACTTCTTTCTGCCAGGGAAGAATTCGGTTTCGCTATCAGAGTTTTTATGTGATCATGTGTCTGTTTGATATTGCATCCTGCTCTTGCAAAGGCGTCGTGTCGTTTTGAGTACGGGAAGGTTTTTCTGTCAGGATGAAAGTTTAAGTAGTTTTTCATCTGTTTCCTTTATTTCTCTTTGCCAAATTGTGTTTTCTGTGTACCATTTTGGTGTTGTGCAGACAGAGCTGAGTATAAGACACAAGCAATCAATTTTCAATCAGCAGGCCATGTTTGATTAGGGCTGGTATTACCTGGGTCGTGGTGCTCATTAAAGCAGTCATTTTGTGGCAGGTCTGAAAGTGTGTGTGTATGTGTGGTGTATATATGTGTGTGTGTGTGTGTGTGTGTGTGTGAGAGAGAGAGAGAGAGAGAGAGAGAGAGAGCACTCTGATCAAACCCCAGACTGTCTGTTTTTGTCATATGGCAGGTTTCCCCTCAGGGCCATTCTTATCTACCTGCCGGCTGTTGGATCAGAGTGGCTGGTTTAATTTGTGTGTGTGTGTGTGTGTGTGGTTGTTTGTGTAAACACCTGTGTCTCCACATTGTCATGCATGTCCTTACCTAAACTCTCTTGGCTGATGACGTGTGTTTGTGATGTGTCCCAGGTGAGAAGGGCAGTCTGACACACGGCTCCATCATAGACGGCAAGTTTGAGGGCTTCATTAAGAGTCATCAGGGGACATACTACGTGGAGCCTTCAGAGCGCTACCTCAAAGAGCACAATGTCCCTTTCCACTCTGTCATCTACCATGAAGATGACATCGGTGAGTCTCTCTCCCTCCCCCTCTCTCTCTCTCTCTCTCTCTCTCTCTCTCTTTCTCTCTCTCTCTCTCTTTCTCTCTCTTCGTTTGTCTGCTTCATCCTCGATGACTAAATTAGAGCTCAGAAGCCTTTTGGATGAGAGGTCTCGCTCAATTCTCAGCACCTTCATGCCCTGTAATCAAAGCACTGGTTACAACTTAAGCCACTGCTATCCTACAAGACACGGCTTGATGTACTGCATACAAAGACGTAGGCTCTGTGTGTGTGTGTGTGTCTGTGTGTGTGTGTGTGTGTGTGTGTGTACAAGAAATTGAAAAACTAAAGGAAAGAAACAATCGTGTAAATGAGGGGTGAAAATGTTGTGACGAGTGTGTACCCCCCCCACACACACACATGTCTGTGTCCTGAGTTAATAAAGCGGGGCAGTGTACTTAAGCGTTCCATCATGCGCAGGGTCATGAAACCGAGTGGGGCCAGACCCATTAGTTTGACTGTCATTGCCAGACTGAGAGCTCTTAGTGACAGTGAAAGATGTGGCTGAGGGACTGGAGGAAGAGGTCTGGGAAACTCATCAGTGACGCTCGACTTGCTGATCTTTCCAAAGCAACGGTGGCTAAAAATGATGCTACTGTGAAGGTCTGAATGAGGAACATCATAAACTGAGGTTAGCTGTCCTGGAAAGCGTGTGCTCCTCCACCTTGACGTCCGTGCATTGTTTTGGAGTGTTTCTGTTCTTGGTTTTGTTTTTCGGTGGCAATGAAGAAATCCCCAAAATAGAGTGATAATACAGAGAGGAAGCGTTTTTTGTTTTGTTTTGTTTTTTTTGCGCTGAAATAGCACATAGTGATTATTTTTGGCACGAGAGGGGAGTTCTTATTTGAAGCCCTATGCGGCGGTTATGCCTGCTATTATAATCTGTCAGAAAGCGGATTTGGAACAGGGGCATGAAATTGAGTGAGTTTGAGTAAGTCGGCCTGAACACACAGACAGAGTGGCTCTGCTTCTTCAGTTACGTTCACCTCGCACCCACACTTACACACACACACACACACACACACACACACACACACTGAGTCATCTCTACTCCCTCCTCTCCTTCTGCATTTCTCCTTTTCTTCCTCCCGTATGTTACCCCTCTCCCCCTCTCCACCTTTTTTATGTTTGTGTGTGTGTGTGTGTGTGTGGTGAATGTAACTTAAGAAACAGAAAGACTCTGTTTGTGTTCAGGCAGACTTACTTAAACTCACTCATTTCCATGCATGTGTATATATGTATGTGCGACAGAGAGAGAGATAGTGAGAAAGAAAATGCCATGCAGAGAATTTATTGCTAAGCCCAACACACTGAATTAGACAATGCTGAGGATCTGAGTTGAGAATGTGTGTGAAAGAGACAGTGTGTTTTGGAGGAGTGGCCCCTGCTGTGCTGATGAAAAGTTAGTAGGGTCAGGTGAGGTCAGCTGGAGGTCTGTAGCCCACACTGTGCCAGGAGGAGACAGCAGTGCCAGGCAGAGACACACATAAAGATAGCCTGTGTGTGTGTGTGAGAGAGAGAGAGAGAGAGAGAGTGAGTAAGTGCATGCTTTTGTGTTTATGAGGTTATGTCTGTGTGTTTTGTTGGGGTGTGTATCTGTGTGTTTTGTTTCAGAAGGATAACACTGCAGTAGAGGAAGTCTAGCGGAAACCAAACCCATTCTGTGTGTCTGTGTGTGTCTGTGTGTGTCTGTGTCTGTGTGTGTGTGTGTGTGTGTGTGTGTGTGTGTGTGTGTGTGGGTGTGAGTGTGTTTGTGAGCTCTAAGTCATGTGTTTTATGGTCTCTTCTCTTCTTTTCTCTACTCTTCTCTTCTCTTCTCTCCTCTTTTCTTCTGCCAAGAATCTCCATAATACTGTCTGTTTTCCTCTTTTCATTCTGTTCTTCTTTTTCTGTGATCAGTGTTTCCTGCCCATTCACTAACAGATGATGTTTGACATAGGGACACTGAGCTGATTGTTTTCTTTTTGGGAATTTATATTAACAAGAGTGTAACGATTTTCCCTCGCCAAACTCCATCTCACACCTGTGTCACCTCTCTGTGCCCCAACTCTCATACTCGGGCACATGGCTTTTGTTATTGAAGCTGCAGTCAGTCTTCTACTCTTTATCGCCCCCCTATGGCAGATCAAGGCAACTTCCCTTGTATATACTGTATATACTGTTTATACCTTTATATATACATACTGCACTTAGACCATGTTACACATTAGCCACTATATATATCTACACACACACACACACACACACACACATATGTGTGTGTGCGTGTGTGTGTGTTTGTGTATATATATATGTATATATACTGTGTATATTACTTTATCTTTTTGTTTTCTTTATTAACTAAACCTGACTTTTATAGTGAACCCCAGTTATTTGTTCATATTCTTGTCTTTCTTTGAGCCAACTCTTTACAAATAAGGATTTATCCAACAGCAACAGAATAACAATCAGGCTAAGAATCCTTGTCATTGTTTACAATTCATAAATAAGGTTTCAGATGTCTATATTTCATTTCCGAAATAAAGGCAAAAACAGAGTTTGTTTGTAGTTACCTCGGTGCAGTGAACAAAAGTGGCAAAAGGCCAATTGTCCGTGAATCAGAAGACTGAGGGTGTGTCTTAGACTCTCGGTTTTCATCAGGGTGCCCACCACTGCCTTTACCCCTCTACTCCCTTGTCTTTTCTTCTGTTCCATTCACTGTCTTTTGATTTGCATGTGAATGAGATCTCATTCATCACAGTGACAAAGAGAACTTTTGGACGATTGAAATGAAGAATGTTTTATCAGCTGAGAATTTATTGTTCCTGATAGGGGTTACAAGCGCATCAATGTCTTCTCTTGTTGACCAGTGCAAATCACTCTCTCCCTCTTCCTTCTCACTCTTCCCCTGTCCGCATCTGCCTCCCTCACACTCACCCTCTCGCACTCACAGACACACACACACATGTACACACACACATTTTTCTCATTCTTCTCCTCTGCCTTCTGAGAATCTTGTGAGTGGAGACTGTGAGGAGTCTGACTCATTAACATGTGTAATGTGAATGAGCTCAGGTTCTTTCATGCTGTAAATCTGGGTTGTTTTTTTGGGGAAAGAGTGATCTCCGCTTATGCCTTTTGTCTTGACTTTGATAGAGCTTCTCAATAAATAAACAGAGCGAGTAAATTGTGTTTTTCTGGCACGGTAAGGAAGAATGATTGAAGACCTGTTGTGAAGACAGACTTTATATGAGGTGTGGAAAAGGGGTTTTTCAGACGGGAGAGGAGATGGAGCTGTGTCAGGTGGAGACAGGGCTTAATGAGCCGTCAGAAAGAGCTGGACGAGAGGTATATGAGGGGAATACTGACGCCTACACACAGACTGTATGGTCATCTTCACACAGTGAATCCTGTTGTGTGCTGATGTCTGTGTCAGGGGTTGGGGAGGTGATGGTGTCTGTAGTGTGTGTATGATGGATAGAGGAGGTGATGGTGTCTGTACTGTGTGTATGATGAATAGAGTAGGTGATGGTGTCTGTAGTGTGTGTGTGATGGATAGAGTAGGTGATGGTGTCTGTACTGTGTGTATGATGGATAGAGTAGGTGATGGTGTCTGTACTGTGTGTGTGATGGATAGAGTAGGTGATGGTGACTGTACTGTGTGTATGATGGATAGAGTAGGTGATGGTGTCTGTAGTGTGTGTGATGAATAGAGTAGGTGATGGTGTCTGTACTGTGTGTATGATGGATAGAGTAGGTGATGGTGTCTGTAGTGTGTGTGTGATGGATAGAGTAGGTGATGGTGTCTGTACTGTGTGTATGATGGATAGAGTAGGTGATGGTGTCTGTAGTGTGTTGTGTGATGAATAGAGTAGGTGATGGTGTCTGTAGTGTGTGTATGATGGATAGAGTAGGTGATGGTGTCTGTACTGTGTGTATGATGGATAGAGTAGGTGATGGTGTCTGTACTGTGTGTATGATGAATAGAGTAGGTGATGGTGTCTGTAGTGTGTGTGTGATGGATAGAGTAGGTGATGGTGTCTGTAGTGTGTGTATAATGGATAGAGTAGGTGATGGTGTCTGTAGTGTGTGTATGATGGATAGAGTAGGTGATGGTGTCTGTAGTGTGTGTATGATGGATAGAGTAGGTGATGGTGTCTGTAGTGTGTGTGTGATGGATAGAGTAGGTGATGGTGTCTGTAGTGTGTGTATGATGGATAGAGTAGGTGATGGTGTCTGTAGTGTGTTGTGTGATGGATAGAGTAGGTGATGGTGTCTGTAGTGTGTGTGTGATGGATAGAGTAGGTGATGGTGTCTGTACTGTGTGTATGATGGATAGAGTAGGTGATGGTGTCTGTAGTGTGTGTGTGATGGATAGAGTAGGTGATGGTGTCTGTACTGTGTGTATGATGAATAGAGTAGGTGATGGTGTCTGTAGTGTGTGTGTGATGGATAGAGTAGGTGATGGTGTCTGTACTGTGTGTATGATGAATAGAGTAGGTGATGGTGTCTGTAGTGTGTGTATGATGGATAGAGTAGGTGATGGTGTCTGTATTGTGTGTATGATGAATAGAGTAGGTGATGGTGTCTGTAGTGTGTGTGTGATGGATAGAGTAGGTGATGGTGACTGTAGTGTGTTGTGTGATGAATAGAGTAGGTGATGGTGTCTGTAGTGTGTGTATGATGGACAGAGTAGGTGATGGTGTCTGTAGTGTGTTGTGTGATGAATAGAGTAGGTGATGGTGTCTGTAGTGTGTGTATGATGGATAGAGTAGGTGATGGTGTCTGTAGTGTGTTGTGTGATGGATAGAGTAGGTGATGGTGACTGTACTGTGTGTATGATGAATAGAGTAGGTGATGGTGACTGTACTGTGTGTATGATGGATAGAGTAGGTGATGGTGTCTGTACTGTGTGTGTGATGGATAGAGTAGGTGATGGTGTCTGTAGTGTGTGTGTGATGGATAGAGTAGGTGATGGTGACTGTAGTGTGTGTGTGATGGATAGAGTAGGTGATGGTGTCTGTAGTGTGTTGTGTGATGGATAGAGTAGGTGATGGTGTCTGTAGTGTGTGTGTGATGGATAGAGTAGGTGATGGTGTCTGTACTGTGTGTATGATGGATAGAGTAGGTGATGGTGACTGTACTGTGTGTATGATGAATAGAGTAGGTGATGGTGTCTGTAGTGTGTGTATGATGGATAGAGTAGGTGATGGTGTCTGTACTGTGTGTATGATGAACAGAGTAGGTGATGGTGACTGTACTGTGTGTATGATGAATAGAGTAGGTGATGGTGACTGTAGTGTGTGTGTGATGAATAGAGTAGGTGATGGTGTCTGTAGTGTGTGTGTGATGGATAGAGTAGGTGATGGTGTCTGTACTGTGTGTAATGGATAGAGTAGGTGATGGTGTCTATAGTGTGTGTGATGAATAGAGTAGGTGATGGTGTCTGTACTGTGTGTATGATGAATAGAGTAGGTGATGGTGACTGTACTGTGTGTATGATGAATAGAGTAGGTGATGGTGACTGTACTGTGTGTATGATGGATAGAGTAGGTGATGGTGTCTGTACTGTGTGTGTGATGGATAGAGTAGGTGATGGTGTCTGTAGTGTGTGTGTGATGGATAGAGTAGGTGATGGTGACTGTAGTGTGTGTGTGATGGATAGAGTAGGTGATGGTGTCTGTAGTGTGTTGTGTGATGAATAGAGTAGGTGATGGTGACTGTACTGTGTGTATGATGAATAGAATAGGTGATGGTGTCTGTAGTGTGTGTATGATGGATAGAGTAGGTGATGGTGTCTGTAGTGTGTTGTGTGATGGATAGAGTAGGTGATGGTGTCTGTAGTGTGTGTGTGATGGATAGAGTAGGTGATGGTGTCTGTACTGTGTGTATGATGGATAGAGTAGGTGATGGTGACTGTACTGTGTGTATGATGAATAGAGTAGGTGATGGTGTCTGTAGTGTGTGTGTGATGGATAGAGTAGGTGATGGTGTCTGTACTGTGTGTATGATGGATAGAGTAGGTGATGGTGTCTGTAGTGTGTTGTGTGATGGATAGAGTAGGTGATGGTGACTGTACTGTGTGTATGATGAATAGAGTAGGTGATGGTGACTGTAGTGTGTGTGTGATGAATAGAGTAGGTGATGGTGTCTGTAGTGTGTGTGTGATGGATAGAGTAGGTGATGGTGTCTGTACTGTGTGTAATGGATAGAGTAGGTGATGGTGTCTATAGTGTGTGTGATGAATAGAGTAGGTGATGGTGTCTGTACTGTGTGTATGATGAATAGAGTAGGTGATGGTGTCTGTAGTGTGTGTGTGATGGATAGAGTAGGTGATGGTGTCTGTAGTGTGTGTATAATGGATAGAGTAGGTGATGGTGTCTGTAGTGTGTGTATGATGGATAGAGTAGGTGATGGTGTCTGTAGTGTGTGTATGATGGATAGAGTAGGTGATGGTGTCTGTAGTGTGTGTATGATGGATAGAGTAGGTGATGGTGTCTGTAGTGTGTGTGTGATGGATAGAGTAGGTGATGGTGTCTGTAGTGTGTGTATGATGGATAGAGTAGGTGATGGTGTCTGTAGTGTGTTGTGTGATGGGTAGAGTAGGTGATGGTGTCTGTAGTGTGTGTGTGATGGATAGAGTAGGTGATGGTGTCTGTACTGTGTGTATGATGGATAGAGTAGGTGATGGTGTCTGTAGTGTGTGTGTGATGGATAGAGTAGGTGATGGTGTCTGTACTGTGTGTATGATGAATAGAGTAGGTGATGGTGTCTGTAGTGTGTGTGTGATGGATAGAGTAGGTGATGGTGTCTGTACTGTGTGTATGATGAATAGAGTAGGTGATGGTGTCTGTAGTGTGTGTATGATGGATAGAGTAGGTGATGGTGTCTGTACTGTGTGTATGATGAATAGAGTAGGTGATGGTGTCTGTAGTGTGTGTGTGATGGATAGAGTAGGTGATGGTGACTGTAGTGTGTTGTGTGATGAATAGAGTAGGTGATGGTGTCTGTAGTGTGTGTATGATGGACAGAGTAGGTGATGGTGTCTGTAGTGTGTTGTGTGATGAATAGAGTAGGTGATGGTGTCTGTAGTGTGTGTATGATGGATAGAGTAGGTGATGGTGTCTGTAGTGTGTTGTGTGATGGATAGAGTAGGTGATGGTGACTGTACTGTGTGTATGATGAATAGAGTAGGTGATGGTGACTGTACTGTGTGTATGATGGATAGAGTAGGTGATGGTGTCTGTACTGTGTGTGTGATGGATAGAGTAGGTGATGGTGTCTGTAGTGTGTGTGTGATGGATAGAGTAGGTGATGGTGACTGTAGTGTGTGTGTGATGGATAGAGTAGGTGATGGTGTCTGTAGTGTGTGTGATGAATAGAGTAGGTGATGGTGACTGTACTGTGTGTATGATGAATAGAATAGGTGATGGTGTCTGTAGTGTGTGTATGATGGATAGAGTAGGTGATGGTGTCTGTAGTGTGTTGTGTGATGGATAGAGTAGGTGATGGTGTCTGTAGTGTGTGTGTGATGGATAGAGTAGGTGATGGTGTCTGTACTGTGTGTATGATGGATAGAGTAGGTGATGGTGACTGTACTGTGTGTATGATGAATAGAGTAGGTGATGGTGTCTGTAGTGTGTGTATGATGGATAGAGTAGGTGATGGTGTCTGTACTGTGTGTATGATGAACAGAGTAGGTGATGGTGACTGTACTGTGTGTATGATGAATAGAGTAGGTGATGGTGACTGTAGTGTGTGTGTGATGAATAGAGTAGGTGATGGTGTCTGTAGTGTGTGTGTGATGGATAGAGTAGGTGATGGTGTCTGTACTGTGTGTAATGGATAGAGTAGGTGATGGTGTCTATAGTGTGTGTGATGAATAGAGTAGGTGATGGTGTCTGTACTGTGTGTATGATGAATAGAGTAGGTGATGGTGTCTGTACTGTGTGTATGATGAATAGAGTAGGTGATGGTGTCTGTAGTGTGTGTGTGATGGATAGAGTAGGTGATGGTGTCTGTACTGTGTGTAATGGATAGAGTAGGTTAACCTGTCTGTAGTCTGTGTATGGTGAAAGGTAGAGGTAATGAATGGGGTGGGTGGTGATGGACATTGTGCTCTCTCTCTGGCCCTGGCTGAGTCTTACTGAACGTGGCAGGCCTCACATTCAAACAGACCCTCTTACAGACAGGCTAATACAAGAGGCAGTGATCCACATCCAACTGCCCTGACTGCCAGAACCAGGACAAATGAGAGAGAGTGAGAGAGTGAGAGAGTGAGAGAGTGAGAGAGAGAGAGAGAGAGAGAGAGAGAGAGGCTATTTTGCTGACCGAGTCTCAACAGTGCTGCCGCTCTGCTTAAACACTGAATTTGCAGATTATCGCACATTTATTTTGTACATCACAATGAATCTACATTTAACATGTGCTGTAATGTAGTGTAATTGTGTAGGTAGATATTTTGTGTGTGTGTGCGTGCGTGCGTGCATGCGTGTGTGTGTGTGTGGAGATGCTGTATGTTTAGTGGCAGTAGAGAATGGACATCTCATTAAGTTGACTGTGCCCTGCTCCTGTGGTCTCAGCTCACTGCTTTGGGCTGTATGGGGATTTGCCAGATGCTCTTCAAGTCCCCTCTGCTAAAATCTGTGCCTGCTAATTAAGGGTATAGGCTTGTGTGTGCGTGTGTGTGTGTGTGCGTGTGTGTGTGCGTGTGTGTGTGCGTGCGTGTGTGTGTGCGTGCGTGTGCGTGTGTGTGGGTGCGTGTGTGTGCGTGTGTGTGTGTGTGCGTGTGTGTGTGTGTGCGTGTGTGTGTGCGTGTGTGTGTGTGGCAATCTAAATTATTCCAGTATGTATCTTAGTACATTTGTGAATTCTAGAAGCATTTTCATGTACTCTCAGCTAAAGAAAGTTACCTCATTGTCTATTCTGTAACTGCAGGTGTATTGAGCTGTGTGTAAAAGCATGAATTCAGTATGGATGAATGTGTCTCCAACAGTACTGGTGTGGCCATCTTAGAACTTCCAGGAACAAAAGAAAGAGAGAGAATGAGAAAGAGGCAAGGAGGGTGGGTGAGAGGGAAGAACAAAGCTAGTGAAGAGAAAAGGAGAGAAATGTCGAAAAGAAATGTGAATTGGTAGTGAAGCAGCGGGAGAGATGAGAATGAGAAATGAGAAAGCACAGTATTTGAATCCCAGACCTCTCATTAGTGATCTCTAGTGCTATGGCTCTCTGAGGCAGTAACAGAGCTGTTAGAGCCTGCTGACACCGCACTGTCCTCAGGCATGCTCCACAACCAGCCCAGGGCACACTGACCAACCTGGACCTCAGGATGGGCCACATCCAAGGGTTTTATGATACGCTCAGTTTATTTGCCTTTTATATATTCAGTTTATCAGTATAACTTTTTTTTTTCTAAGCAAAATCTTTTAAGGCTATATCACATATTGAGTTTCAGCTCAAATTTTCATTAATTTCATTAATTACATTGCATTTAAGTATCTGAGGCATATCAGTGCATTCACACCATCTTCCATTCAAGAAACAAGCTTTTCTCATAATCTTGCCTATCTCTTCATATAAACATTGTCTAAGTTAAAAAAAAAAAAAAAGAAAAGAAATGAAAAAGAAGAGAAAAATGGCAATATTATGGCAATATTATGACAGGAAAAAATTGCATTAGAGGATAAACATTAATGCATCTCTCAGCAACATGTAAGGTTCCATTATTAATAATAATTTCATACATTTGCGGGGTATTACTGCTTTACTGTCCTACAGTCATATGAACAGTCATACATACACAATAAAATGTCCTCTCTCACACCCCAGAAACTGCCTCTGAAAGGCCACAGTCAGCACTGTGCGTGTGTGCGTGTGAGAGCATGTGTGTGTGTGTGAGCATGTCGCTGATCGTGTGTGTGTGTTTTGTTTTCTCACAGATTACCCTCATAAATACGGTGCAGAGGGCGGCTGTGCAGACCGCTCTGTGTTTGAGAGGATGAGGAGGTATCAGGCCACGGCCGTGGAGGAGCCGGTTAAGGTGAGGACTAGCCTCAGACACACACCCACTGTTTCACTCTGCTCCGGCCGGTTTACCGCACGAGTCACCATCCTGGAAACGGAATCCCATAATATTCACACCGCTGACGGCAACACAGAGTCGATTCAGTTATTAATGCTGGTCATCAGTGTGGAATCTGTCAATGAAATTATTTATTTGAAGTGTTGAAAAGATTTATTCATTGCCTTGTTTTAACCGTGTTTAGGGCTGTTGCATCCAGTTGCTGTTTTTGCAGCGTGATTAGGACAAAGGCTAAGGGAAGAGACTACGGGTAGTGCGTTCCCGCGGCCTTTGAGTACCTTGACATTTTAATGCCTCTGTCAAGGTTACCAGAGCAGACAGTGACAGGTGAAGCCTTCCAGTAATTTGTCATTTTCCTCTGGTTCTCCACTTTGGATTAGAACCAGCAGCTCTCCAGCCCCTGCCATGGCACACTAACCCAGTGAGCCGCTGGGACTTTAGGAGGGCTACCTATCCGCAGCACTTCATCGGGAGGCTGCATTCTCGTGTTTTAGGAAACTACCAACGTTATGATCACTGGGCAGTTTGTACGCGTGTACAAACGGCATATTACGGCCCTTTTCTTTGAGGACGTGCTGTGTATTAACCTGGAAAATTTGTAGTTTTTAAGTATGCGGAAATTTTCATGCATTTTTAAATTAAATTAAAGATGTACACACAAGCGCACATATATACATACATACACAGACACATACATGCGTACATACGTTGACACACATGCGTGCATACATAGACACACATATACATACATACATAGACGCATATATACATACGTACGTACATATAGACGTACATACATAGATACACATACATACATACGTACTTCATTTCATAATGCAATGACACAAGCTCTCTGTTTATAATGGTCAGCATATATGCAGGAAGAGCCTTACACACATGCTCTAACATGATACTTGGTTTTGGGTGTTGCACTACCTCCTTTTACAGGAAACTTCAGCAGAAAACTTCAGCAGAAACTTCATTTGTTTTTGAGTTACTGCTTCTGTTTCCTGTCTCTCACAGATCAGACACAGATACACTCCTCTACACAATTACGCATTATCAATTCACACACACACCCAGTTCATGCTTCCTATTTCAGTTATGAGCTGACTATTTAATTCATGTCATGTACTGTGATGGACTTTTAGAATCAGCTGAGAAATGTAACAGTGGCATGAAATACAGTATTGTACAGCACTGTGAAAACGAGACTTTTACAACGCTGCAGTTCTTATCTAAGCTTTAATGGGCCCGGACATAGTTAATGAACTAAGTAGAGGTGGACATTTCCAGAAGGATGGGTTGATTGAAGAGCTGTCTTTATCTTGTTTCTTGTGGCATTGTAGTACTCAGGTTACAATTCCAATTCGGTAAGATGGGATGGATTTCCAGACATTTTTGGACAAGAGTTAGATAAAAGCCATCTGTTAGACATTAGGGTTCGTGGTCTAGGAGGAGAGTTTTGCCAGTTTCTCACAGTCATTCTCTCTTGCCATATTATGAATTACATCTTCACAATATTAACCAATGAAGTTTTAGACTTTTCTTGTGACAAAGAAAAAAAAGACAGCCATGGAAAAATTGAAAGAAAAAAAAAACACACACATATATATATATTTTTTTACACACACACACACACACACATAAGTTGGACCCCTTTGCCAGTCTTTCCCTAGCAAGAACTAATCTTTTGACTGCTGTCAAATTCTGAGATTTAGCACCTTTGCTTATACAGAACATAACTATTCAACTGAGAGTTCTCCTGTTCAAGATCATTCCTCTGTACTGTCAATCTGCCCCACCCTCCTTAAAAACGTTCTCAGTGTCCAGTTCAGTGAGTGTCGAGCATGTGGTAAAATGAGAAGGCAAGAGGAGAAAATACAGGGATGATTGTGTTGGACTGTGAGATCCTTTGCAGTTAGGCGTGTCAGACTTTGTTGTTTCCAGTATTTGTAGCCAGGGGCTATCCAGCATTACTGAGCATTTAATCACCCCAGCACATAGCTCAGAGTTCAGCCCTTACTGTTTCTGTGAAATTTTGATCAGAAGGTTCCAGCCAGGCGTGTTCTGGAATGTTCCAGAGTTCCAAAAAAAAAAAAAAAAATGAAAGTGGAAGTCAAAGTTCTGTCTCAGAGTTCTTGTTTCAGACCTTGCACTTTTTTGTTTTTTGTTTTTTTATTCCACCATTCCATTTTAGACCTCTGAAACTGTCCCCTTTTCACCTCTTCCTCTGTAGCGCTGTGGACCTGGTAAGGGGCAAAGTGACGTCAGGTTAGCCAAGAAAGCTCCTAGCCATCTGGTATTTATGAAACCCAGCGCAACAGAGCATAGACAGTTGGAACCATCCTCATTATTCCTCCTTCTTAAACGAATGCTTTCTTATATTTCCCCTCTTTAGGAGGAGAAGAGATTGGTTGAGGAAGAGGAGGAAAGGATGTATGGACCTGTCGTTCTGAGGAAGCGACGCGCGGCTCAGGTGGAGAAAAACACCTGTCAGCTCTTCATCCAGACGGACCACCTGTTCTACAACTTCTACGGCAGCAGGGAAGCTGTCATTGCCCAGGTACTGACAGGACACCTCACAGGGGGAAAAGTGCCAAGGCCGGCCTCTGATTGCAAGACTGATTGCTGTTAAATTAGACTGGATGTATCGGTCGACGCATAGCGCCGAGTTCCTTCGGCGGCCGTTGTGGAAACACTGCATTCAGCAGGACCGCAGGGAGAGAGAGAGAGAGAGAGAGAGAGAGAGAGAGAGAGAAAAAAAGGAGGTTTTTGCTGATATCGTCGCTAAACACTCCCGCCCCCAGCTCAACCTTGGCATACACTTACATTTCTTTTCTAATCAGTTTTTTTTTTTTTAATAGACTTTTTTTTTTTTCGACTGTTTAATGGAATAAGCACAGAAGAGAGGGCCTAGACTCTAGTGTTTGTCTCCTGCATTTGAGGGGACTGTAGAGTAGGATTGTTTGTCGTGGAGATATCTCAGTGGGAAACGTTTTCGTTATGTCAGGACTTTCTGCAGTGCTGTGGCCAGGTACCAGATTTCCTGTGTATGTGAACAGCAGTACATTAAAGAACAGCTTCAGCAGCTAATTAGTATGCCACCGTTGTGTTCCTACCTTTAAAACAACTCTTTGCCTCATTCTCCTGGCTTAACTTCAAGATGCTAACAATAGCAGCCTTATACTTGGAAATTGCAGGGGTGTATCAAGACCAAGATTTAAACGAGTCAAACCATGATGTCAGTTAAGGATGCTGTTTATTTCAATCTAATGTTGCTATCACAGTGAGTGGACAACTTCAAAGTCTTATTTATTTATTTTTTTTACAAAGCGTATTGTAAATGTAAATTTAAACATTCTTAACCGAAGATAAATACATAAAAGTAGTTTGTTTGTTTGTTTGTTTGTTTGTTTTTTCACTGTGTCTTTCTGTATGTCTTTGTAGATCTCCAGCCATGTCAAAGCTATCGACACCATCTACCAGTCCACTGACTTTCAGGGAATCCGAAACATCAGTTTCATGGTCAAGAGGATTAAGGTGTGTGTGTGTTTGTGTGTATTTGTTTGTGTGTGTGAGTGTGTGTGTGTGTGTTGCAGTGAAAGAGAGTGTTCTTTCGAGCTGAAAGGTTACGGTGGGTTTGGTCTGTTTGACTTTATTTATGTGTTTGTCATCCTAATGCTGCTCCTTCTCCCTTCCACAGATCAACACAACCGAGGACGAGAAAGATCGGACCAATCCGTTCCGCTTCCCTAACATAGGAGTGGAGAAGTTTCTGGAGCTGAACTCTGAGCAGAATCATGATGATTACTGCCTGGCCTATGTCTTCACTGACCGAGACTTTGATGATGGCGTTCTGGGACTGGCTTGGGTTGGAGCTCCTTCAGGTACACACACACACACAGACACATATCATTCTCTTACATGCTTTCCCACAACATATTCACAAATATATACAGACACACACGCACATTTTTTATTCAAATGTGTGCGTGCATGCGTGTGTGTGTTTCTGTGTTTGTGTGTCTATGTGTGTATGGCTATTCAGTGGTTCTTTATATCGGTGTGTGTTGTAGAACATGACTGTCTATCTCTACACACACATGCATTATAGTGAAAAAATAAGGACAGATGACAGCACAAACCCCCAACCCCATGAGGGTTAATGCATATGAAGCACTGAAGTCACACACACACACACACACACACACACACATATACTGCACTCTCTCAAACTCAGTGCAGTTAGACTTGTTTTTTTGTAAATTGATTATTTCATGGCTGTAGACTTTATTGGAGCTGCATTACTATGTGAGTATAGAGAGAGAGTCAGAGATTAACCTGCAGCCCTTTGCTGCACTCTGCTCGTCATTAATTCTGTCTGAGGGAAAGGAGAAGGAGAGTGAAGTTCTGTCGTTCTCTTTCTCCTCCCTGTCCTCTCAGCCTGATTGAACCTGCTGATCTCACACTCACACACACACACATACACACACACACACACACACACACACACACACACACACACACACACACACAGCTAGAAGCTGGATGCCTGGAAGAGCAGTGGCACATACTCGGAAGAACTCAGGGTTTTTTAGAAATACAAGCTGAGTTTATTATTACTCTCACACTTCTAAGTAAAAAACACAGACCTTTTTTTAAAGCTTGGTATGTGTGACTAAGTGTGCGTGTGTGTTTTTGGGTGAGAGAGTGTGTGTGTGTGTGTGTGTGTGTTTGTGCAAGAGTGTGCGAACCTGTGTACTTATAAGTTATTGATGTGTTTTTGGTGCCTCAAGAAACCTAAAGCACAAAGGTGAGGCAAACATTTGTACTGGCTGTTTATGAGACATGTTTGAACTGATTTCTGAGATCAGTTACAGAGCAGAACATTGCTGTAATTTTCAAAGTTGAGCTACAGATTTTTACAGTGATACTGATCACTAAAATTTTGTCTATACATTGCCGTAAGCAGCCGAGTCAAAATGTATAAAGATAAAAAGATTCTAAACATGGTTTTCGTATACGCTCAGCCAGTGTTTCACGTGGGACGCTTTCTCGTTGTTTCCAACGACCCCTGTCGCTGACATGGTCTTAATACAGGCTAATTAAGCTGTGACACACTGCCTTGGGTCAAGGGACACACACACACACACACACATACACACTCTCACACAGAGACAATCAATACAGCCAAATTAGCAGTGCTCTGTGCTGGCTGCTTCAGCGTGAGTCAGGAGAGCACTCACTTGGGGGGAGCCTCTTCTGAACCAACAAACACAAACAGCTCTGTCAAACCCACTCCCTAATGGGCTTTTCATCTCACCCGATCAATAATCATGGACTCAGAAAAAGACTTTGTGGACAGTTATTCCCCCGCACGCAACCAAATGCACAGCACGATGGCTTGGAAATGGGATGCAACAGTACATTCCACGGCCTTCTTTAAAGGGCATTATTAGATCCAGGGAGGTGGTTATTGAGACCTGAGACATCCAAACCAGGTTTCTTTCGAATGGGAATGACACCAGCTGTCTTGGGCGGAGTGGATGTCCGGGCGACAGTGACGGACTGTAAAGTAGGGGACAGAGAGACTAGGTAAGCAGTGAGGAGGAGGTGCAGAGAACAGGCTGCTGTTTTGAATAATATACATAGGCAGGGTTAAGAGGTTTAAACGTAGCGAGTCAGTTTTCCTACACGGTCACAGAAGTTACACACACACACACACACACACCCCTCCAAAGCAACCTGTGGGGTTAAGAGCTGTGCTCAGGAACACATCAGTAAAGAGCATTCACACTCAGGAATGGAAGCTCTGAGACCTTTCCTTCACGCGGCAGCTCCTCTGTGTTTCGAATATATCTATGTCAGTGTTTGCTGAGCAAAGTTGGAATCGTAGACAGTCTCTGAATGCTGGATTGCATGGATCTGCTCTCATGTGCAGTAGGCTAAGTTTGCACTGGCCTACAGACTGTCATCATAGTGATTTAAGAGGTTTCCTACAAATCTGACACACACACACACACACACACGCACTGAGTGAAGTGTAGTCACCCAGGAAGACACAGGATCTGCCTCTTTACTGACTCACCATCAGCACACACACACACACCTGCTTCCTCTGATCTCACTCTGCATGACACACTAACTATAAACAGCCCATCTGAACCCTTAATGAACCTATTATATATCTCCACTGACCTTGATAAGCCTCAGTGAACTGCTATGAACCCTCTGCTCTGAACCAAATGAACCCTCACTGAACTCTCAGTCCCTGGCCTAAACCTGCGTGAGACTCACTGAACCTTCAGTCCCTGGCCTAAACCTGTGTGAGACTCACTGAACCTTCAGTCTTCTTCTGTCAACTGGACAGACCTGCTTGATTCAGTGCTGCGCGTTTGTGTGTGTGTGTGTGTTTGTGTCATGCTTGTATTAATGTTTTTAAATGAATGATGGATTACTTTGGGTGGGCTGTATATGATCATGAAGAGAAGTGATATGATATACTGTATGTTTATTTGTGCTTACCTGCAGTTGTGGATAAGTATGTTTATGGAGCTTGATGGAATGTATTTATTACAGTGCTATATGGTGCTCATGTGGGTGCTGTACATCTACAACCTTCAAAAAAAAAAGGGTTGTTTTTTTTTTTTGTGACACTGTCTGATATGTGTCAGTGTTTGCCCTCCTGCTGCAGTCCAGCTGGCTTCTCTACAAGTGGTCATTCTCACTATTTCCTGCCCACTGTGCCGTCATCTGTGTCAATGACAGGGCAACTGCCACGGTCAAATGTCCTGCTTATTCTGTCCACTAAACAACCCTTAACAACAGTTCCATATTTCAGTCACATTCTAAAACTCGCAAGGACACCTCACGACATTGCACTCACTTTAGAATGAATCGATGGACCCCGTGGGTTGCCATGGTTATTTGCCGCTGGTAACAGCCTTGTTTGTCCTCACAGGAAGCTCGGGCGGGATCTGTGAGAAGAGCAAGCTGTACTCAGACGGGAAGAGGAAGTCCCTCAACACTGGCATCATCACCGTGCAGAACTACGCTTCCCACGTCCCCCCCAAAGTTTCCCACATCACCTTCGCCCACGAGGTCGGGCACAACTTCGGCTCCCCGGTCAGTAACTGCGACAGTGACAGGCTCCTTCGCCTTCACGTTACTGAAACACACATGATGATGCCATTACTGTACACACTCATATAGAGCTGCTAGAGTATACAGTATTTTTTTTGTCATTTTGTGACTTTGAGAGATTGTCAGATTCTGCCTTATTGTTCATGTGTGCATTTGCTGTGTATTATTCTGATCCTAGTGTAGTTTTAAAAAGTACAAACAGGAGTAATTCTATTTCTGTGTTCTTCCAACATCTCGTTGTGATCTTATATCACTACCAGCCACTTCATGTTCCATGAGATTTCATGGAATGATCTAGAACCTTTTAAGCAGATCAGAAAACAGCAGATAAAAAGTGTGAAATCTACGAAAGGGGACTGGATCTCTGCCCTGCTCTGTTGGCTGAAGCTTAGTCTGAACTACGCCCAGTCTTTGTAATCTAACCCCTGGGTCTCACTTTCTCTCTCGTCCTCCCTCCATCCATTCCCTACCTTCAGCATGACTCTGGGATGGAGTGCACTCCGGGTGAATCCAAGGCGTCAGATAAGAAGGAGAGAGGAAATTACATCATGTATGCCAGAGCCACATCAGGAGACAAGCTCAACAACAACAAATTCTCCATTTGCAGTATTCGCAACATCACCCAGGTTCTGGAGAAAAAGAGAGCCTCGTGCTTCGTCGGTGAGATTTCACATGTTGCATAACTGTGTGTGTATGTGTGTGTGTGTGTGTGTGGTGTGTGTGTGCATGTATGTGCATGCGCATGTCTGCTTTCATTTGTGTTATGATGCTCAGGCAAACTACTTCAACCTCAACAGAAGCTTCTCTCGCTCTCTCTCTCTCTCTCTCGCTCTCTCGTAGAGTCTGGTCAGCCAATCTGTGGGAATGGACTTGTGGAGGCTGGTGAGGAGTGTGATTGTGGTTATAGTGACCTGTGCAGAGACAAGTGTTGCTATGATGCTAGTCAGCCAGAGGGCACCAAGTGCAAACTGAAGCCAGGTGCAAGCTGCAGGTCAGTAGCTCTGTGTGGACCTTTAGACGGCTTTAACATAGCTGTTAAACCTTTTCGAATACGATTATTATTACTGATGATGTTTCAAACAGTTTTCTCTCCCTGCTTTTTTCTCCCTTTCTTCTCCTCTCCTCTCCTCTCCTCTCCTCTCCTCTCCTCTCCTCTCCTCTCCTCTCCTCTCCTCTCCTCTCCTCTCCTCTCCTCTCCTCTCCTCTCCTCTCCTCTCCTCTCCTCCCCTCTCCACAGTCCCAGCCAGGGCCCTTGCTGTACACCTACGTGTGCGTTTAAAATGAATACTGAGATCTGTAGAGATGAGTCAGAGTGTGCACATAAGGGCAAATGTAATGGTCTTACTGCCCAGTGTCCCACCTCTGAGCCCAAAAACAACTTCACTTCCTGCAACGGAGAGACACAAGTCTGCATTAACGGGGTACGCGCTACAGCCCTCCACTGCCTGTCTGTGTAAACAAAGCCATACGAACTGGACTTTCTGTTCGGAGAGTTTGACAAATGTTAAATATGACTCTTTTTCTTTGTAAATCTCTAACCTCTCTCTTTCCTCTACGTTCTTTGTCTCTCCCTTTCACGCGCTCTCTTCCTTTCGTCTCTCTCTCTCTCTCTCTCTCTCTCCCCCTCCCTCTCTCACCCGTTCCCTACCCTCTCCACTCGGGCAGGTCTGCTCTGGCTCTATCTGTCAGAAGTATGGTCTGGAGGAGTGCACCTGCGCTGTTGAGGAGAATGCAGACGAGACGCAGCTGTGTCACGTTTGCTGCATGGAAAAAGGTAAAGTCGATTCAGCTCCGTTCGAACCCGGTTCGGTTCGGTTCGGTTCAACACACTGCACGGTCTCCCTCAACCCGAGCGCCCCCTCGAACTCTTCTCCACGCTACAGCTCAGTCTCTTCATTGGGTTTTATTTCAACAGCTTCGCTTTTTGGGTTTCGCGGAGAGCTGTTCACCGTCCATATTTGTATTCGGCGTTTTAGACAGGGTGACACATGCTAAATCGAGTGGCATGTGCCTGCAGCAGGGCCAGACTCTCTGTTTGTATCAACAGAAAGAACCTGACGCAGTACAGGCCTGGGCCCCAAAGCGTTACCAGTTTCCTTATGGTTTTATTAACCCCACATCATTGTGGGCGACTCCTTTCTGCAAAGTCACGGAAAAGCTCTCGGAAAATGTTGCCGTTAGCAACGCTGTAATAATGCTCTCTGTTTGCTTTTAAATAATTAAGTACTATTTTCTAATGGACTGTGTTGCCTGTAGGTGGTGTTTCATTGGTTTGTGATCTCTCTCTCCCCTCTCTTGTACTTGTTTTTGTGATTAGTGATGCTGCTATTGCCTGCTACCATTGATACTTACATATTGTTTCTGTACAGGTGAGTGTTCCGATGTAATAAAGATCCTGTTTTAATTTTTAAAATTCTATACTCTCTCCCTCTCTCTCTCTCTCGCTCTTCAGGAAATCCTGATACATGTAGCAGTACAAGCTCAAAAAAGTGGGCTCAGTTTTTCAACGAGAAAGTCATCACACTGCAGCCTGGCTCTCCCTGTAATGACTTTAAAGGATACTGTGATGTGTTCATGAGGTGTCGACTGGTGGATGCTGATGGTCCCCTGGCCAGACTAAAGAAAGCCATCTTTAACCCGGAGCTTTACGAGAATATTGCTGAGTGGATAGTGGCAAGTGTCTTATCCCCATTCCATTGGGTTCTAGTGCTGTTGTACTATGTGCAGTATGCTGGCTGTCCTGATTATTATTCAATAAGACTTAAGGAATAAAGTAATTTTCAAGGTATTATCTGTAGTAAAGTAACACCAAAGTCTTCAGTCGTATTGCAGTTAAGCTTTGTATCCTCACTGTTTGTTTTTTGGGGTGTGTGTGTGTGTGTGTGTGTGTATGTGTGTTACAGGCTCACTGGTGGGCAGTGCTGTTGATGGGTATTGCTCTCATAATGCTGATGGCTGGATTTATAAAAATCTGTAGCGTTCATACTCCAAGCAGCAACCCCAAACTACCACCACCTAAACCACTGCCTGGTGAGTAACCATGTGATTTCGCCCAGACGAACTACTCCAACATAAACCTCAGACTGCCTCTGCAAAAATGACATAACTCAGACTGCCTCTACAGAAATGACATGAGTCAGGCTGCCTCTACAGAAATGACATGAGTCAGACTGCTTCTGCAGAAATGACATGAGTCGGACTGCCTCTACAGAAATGACATGAGTCAGACTGCCTCTACAGAAATGACATGAGTCAGGCTGCCTCTGCAGAAATGACATAACTCAGACTGCCTCTACAGAAATGACATGAGTCAGGCTGCCTCTACAGAAATGACATGAGTCAGACTGCTTCTGCAGAAATGACATGAGTCGGACTGCCTCTACAGAAATGACATGAGTCAGACTGCCTCTACAGAAATGACATGAGTCAGACTGCCTCTACAGAAATGACATGAGTCAGACTGCTTCTGCAGAAATGACATGAGTCAGACTGCTTCTGCAGAAATGACATGAGTCAGACTGCCTCTATAGAAATGACATGAGTCAGACTGCTTCTGCAGAAATGACATGAGTCAGACTGCCTCTATAGAAATGACATGAGTCAGACTGCCTCTATAGAGGTGTCATAACTCAGACATCACTATGTGACATGCCTTAGATCAGACTGCTACACAAGGACGTGACATACCCTACACTACCCTGGCCAAAATCACAAACAACAAGCTTTCTTTACATCAGTTACACACCTCTGACTCTCCCTACCAAATCTACATACTTTAAACTACTACCCACAGTAATAACACAGTATCAACACAGTATCAACTACCCTAATGTTATCCACATACTCTCCTTCTTAAAACCCTGCCACATCAGTTGCAATTAAAATGGACCGACAGGCAAGCCTGTTTTGGAATGATCAACCCTAAAATATCATAACACTACTGAATGTTGTAGCCTGTACTCCACGAAGCCCACACAACACTTAAATCTGTAAAACAGCTTCTCACCACAGCTACAAATTCAGCTTAAATGCACTCCATAAAAGACTTTTTATCTTTTATTTGAACTCCCTCCTTGTAAAAGGCCTAAACAGTCCTTAAGTCTGCTGGTCCAAAAGATTGCAACAGCTTTTGACAGGAAAAACATTATCCTCAGTCATGTTTGAAAAGCCAAAACAACACTACACTTCAGCCAAAACCAGGCCACAAACCGCAAATTGCCTTTTTTTTCCCTTTATCGCAGCCAAGTAATCAGCACCTAAGCTTCAAGTTTGAGCAACAGTGAAATCTGTAAAAGGTCAAAAACCCAGTGTGCTCAGCTCCTCCGAGCTGAGGGGAGAAAAACAACTCGGATTGCTAGGATTTTTCACCACCCTGAATCCCTCAGGTTCACTCCTCTGCGTTTGAAAAGGCTGAAATAGAGACATAGAACTGAACTTCATTCAGTCATTATTTTGACTCAAATCAGCACTCTTAGTGTTTTCTCCCATATGCAATCCCAAGTTCGAATACGTATTCAGGAATGTTTTTGTAAATATGTTGTAATACGTCCTCAGGTACTCAATCTTAACTGAGGAACGCTGCTGTCTGTGACACATTATCCTGTATCCACCGTTTTTGACTGCCCATGAGAACACGCCCAGAAAAGCCTCCTCAGTTTGTTTGTGGTTGTTCTGTCTTATAGGCACGTTGAGGAGAATGAGGCCTCAGCATGCGAATGCGCAGACCCAGCCTCAGCGGCATCACCGCCAGAGAGAGAACTACCAGATGGGCCAGCTGAGACGCTGAGTCCGCCTTCTCTCTGCCTTGGTTCTTTCTAGTGCCTACAGTTGGAATACTTTCACTCCAAAGAGTTACCTGAACCAATCAACAAAGCCCATTCAGAAACTAAAGCTGACAACAAGAAAAAGAAAAAAAAACAACAACAACAAAACGAAACAAAAACAAACAAACAAAAAAAAACACACGCACGCACGCACGCACACACACACACGCGCGCGCGCACACACACACACACACATACACACACACACACACACACACAGACAAAACAATGAGCCCCAGAAAATAACAAACAGAAAAGTGAACCTGGGCCTCATTGGGCTTCAGAGAGAGTTTTTAAAAAGACCTGGAAAAGCACTACTCTGGGAGCCAGCAGAGCTGTGTTCACACGGCTGTCTTTGAGGAAAAAAAAAAATCCAAAAGCTATTATCAAGGGCAAGGACAGAAAATCACCTGTGTTTTGTTCCTGTGTGGTCTTAATTATTTTTTTCATTCTTCTACTGCTACTTGCTCTTCTGAACTACTTTCTCCACTGGAGTTAATGGGAACAGAGTGTTCTGTCCTCCTCTCTACCCATCTTTCAAGTTCTTTCTTTTTTTTTCTTTTTTTTACATCACCCTTTTTTTTCCCCCCTTTGTTATTTCTGAAGTGCTGCCCTCCTGTGCAGGCGACTTTTCACTGCAGGTCTCCTGAGTCTGCTGCCAATCCAGGGCCACCACCTGCAAGTTCACCGTAGAATAGACTTACTTGCCAATGTAATTAAAAATTTATTTTAAAGGAAAACAAACTAAGAGGAGAAAAAAAAGAAAAAAAAAAAAACAAGCTTTTTTTTTTTTTATTTGTAAAGCATATACGTTCTATCTGCGTGCAATTGTACAGGTATCAAAGTTATAGAGATTTTTCGTTGTTGTTGAATCTGTTTTTTTTTTTGTTTTGTTTTGTTTTGTTTTTTTTTCCTGCTGTTTGATGAAAAATATTTACTGTTTTAATTTACACTCAGGATATTATAAAGCCTAGCAATTATAGGTGAAAAGGAGAAAGGAATGTGTGATGATTGATTTTACAGAAGCTGATTGTAGTGGTTTAAACTGGTGAACCGTAAGGTAAGGATCATTACTATGGTTTGGACGATCTGTGTGCTGCGTTACCAGCGGGGTGCAGTGACCTCGTGTATTGGGAGTCCTGGTAAAGCACTGGGATTTGAACGGCGTAAGGTCAAACAGTACCCGACACAAACTGAGGAGGGGACAAAGGTTTGTAAGCAGGCAGTGCAATGAGAGCATGCTCTGCCTGCAGCACAGATTTGGACAGAGCTGGTTGAGTATCACTGTTACCAGTGTATAGGCCTTATAAGAGCCACACTTGCTTGGATGCATTGAAAGTGTGTGGTTATGATTGTAAAAGGATAGCATTTTAATTCAGCATATTACTTGCTTTCTTTTTCTGTAATTTTACAGACTTGTTGCTTCTGTCTGATGTAAATTGGTGAACAACCACTAAAATATAGCCGATAATATCAGTCATTGTGAAAGTAAGGAGTGAAAAAAGGGGGTGGTCGCCATAGTGATCGTTCATGTGTTCCAGTGAGTACAGAAGAACAAAGGTGTGAGACCATAGCAGATCAGACTCAGAGAACGTCCTTAAGTCCAGCATGAGCCTCTCTGTGTGGTTAATATGAATCACAGTTAACCAGCAGGCAAGACCAGCTACTGAAATACATGTATGTACCTTTATTTATCTTTCTGACTGTTTATCAAAATCCTTGGAATTATAAGTGAGGCATAAAAGCTTGATGAGAAATGTCTGTCAAACACACACATGTACACACACACACACACACACACACAGAGGTAAAAAAAATTCAAATGGATGGAGAACTTTAATGTCCTTAATTTTTCTCACCGAGGCATATGGTTGCGAAGAACTTAAGAACTTTATCAGTCAAATCTAGAATGTTCCATCATTGTGATGGAAAGAGATTGAGAGATGGACAGTTTAGTCATGAAGCTGTCTTCTGACTCTGACTAGAGTCCCCACCCCACCTCAACTGAAATTTTCACTCTCTCCACCACTTTATCACTATTTATCATTTTAACTTCATATGACACCGGATGCTCCCCAGGGTTAATGGTCTCCACCAATATTTGATCAGCTGGATTGAATGATTGTTGATAACGTGCCTGATTTAGGAGGCAGGTCTAGTCAGCCCTTCATTGTGACAAGGTAGTTAGTCAGGGATGGCACTTTAATTTAAGCTCCGAAGTTTGGCTCTCCCAAGAGATTAAAGCAGTTTCTCCATTTTGACCAGTTTCACCTCAAGAGAAACAGATTGCAAAACTGACACCAATCTGTCTTTTCTCCTGGTTCACAATCTGAGGCTGAAAGCTTTGCTGGTCCCCTGTTTTGATGTCATAATTTCAGATGGCAAAAAGTCTTTGACTAAGTCAACCAACACTCACAGGCTTCAATTTAGCTCAGTTTTGGTTTTTTTTGGTAATGTTTACTGTTCAGAGGAATTCTATGGTGAGGTTACCTGTTTTGCTGTTTTATTTGTTTCACGATGTGCACCTGAAAATGAGTCTGTTTGAAAGACCACACGTCTCATACTTTGTACTGAGGTGCTACCTTGAAACCACACTTTACAGTTTACCCCACACAAGCACTGTCGCCTGCAGTCATCTCGAACAAGAGCTCTACTGACTTGCCATGTGTTTTATGACAGAGAGAGGGAGACCCAACCATTCAGTCTGCCTTTCAGTTCTAAAATGTGTTTGAGTCTTATCTTTTGCTGTTTATGTGTTGATGGGAATGAATGTGTGTAGTAGAGGCTGAGTGAGAGTAAAAAACGTATCTTAATATAATTGGCTTTGAATAATCATTCTTGTCTATGGTTTTCTGTGGTAAGATGATGCAGTAGTGCTGGGCAGGGGAAGAGAACCTAAAATTATTTCAATTTCTCTCTCTCTCTCTCTCTCTCTTTTTTTCCCTCATGTCTTGCTTTAAGTTTATGGGAAATTCTGCACTGATATTAGTGATGTATTTGGAAAGACCTGAGACCGAAAAATGTGTAATACTACTGTTTGATTTTAATGACAGCTGTGTTTTATACAAAGTCTTTTTTTTTTTTCTTTTGATTTTGTTTTTCTTCCACTCATGCTCACTTTGAAAATTTTTACTAATGCAAAATGTATTGTGCAAAGATATGTAATTTTTTTTTTTTTTTGAAGAACTTGAAATGCATTAATAAAAAAGATTGATAAGTAATCCTTTCCTTTAATATGTTCAGAGACCTTCAGTATTTCAGCAGATTTGCACCCTCAGAAAACATTCTGCTATCTGTGCGCTTGAAATTCTCTTCCACTCTCTTCTGGCGACTCAGTGTTGCAGAGCTAAGCGATCCGTTTAAAAGGGAACAGGTGTCCCGCCTGCCCTTAAATACTTTCCTCGTCAGACAACATATTAACTGATTAAATCAAATTGGCTTTTTGACTTTTAAAAATGTCAAATATAAAGACTTTCTATTTGAAAAGTGGTATTCTGACAAATAAAGCACAGGTACCGGCTTTAGGGCACAAAAAAATGACCACAGTCTTACCCACCTGATGAGACATTTTGGTTTAGCACTTCAAACAACTCACCTGATTCATAAACTTAATTAGTTAAGAGTTTAGACCCTTTATGTTAGAATATACTTTTGATCTTGGCAAGCACTGAGGTGAACTACCAGTCCACTGACATATAGACCAGCAGTACACATTAAAGAGCCATTATCTATACACGAAACCTGGCTCTGCATTCAAATGTGCTTAAAAGCCTTTATTCTCTTAGTGTTCCCTATCAGTTCGATTGTTGGCTGTGTCTGTCAGTTTCCGTCTCGGTTTATCTGTCTCTTCCATACACCACTTCATCTCAGCCCACCGATTCTGTGTTTCCCGTGTGTAAACAAAACACGGTGCTCTATATCGCTCAGTCTCTGAACATTTATTTACAGTATTTTCCATTACATACATTCAAATGGTTTTAAAACGTGTTGCAGAACAATTTAAAGGCAAGAGGCATGTTCATCACTCAGAGAATGTTGCTGACTTACTGAAGTCATGGTATGCATCAGTCAGAAATAGATAATTATATAGAGAGTTAGATTAATAGCACTTAATTTATCTGTGATTATATAGGTTTATTTTGTTATTTTACCTATCATTTTGCAGTCATGGCTGGCAGAGCTTAATGCTCTCCATAGATTGAAGAAGCTGCACAAGGATCCCTGAAATTTTTTCCAATGTCCATATGTAGCAGCAGTCGATCTATCTACCGTGTCTATGGTTATTATTATCCTCATCATGCCCAACTGCTTCATTCGATCTCTCAACGAACAGGCTCTCTATAAGGAGCAACTTTGTTGTCGTTTCATATACTACAACCTGCTTTCTTTCACAAAAGGTTGCACTGATTGATTCTCTAAGAAGATTCCAGAGTGAGCCAGCCGGCTTTTTTTGGCAGGTGCAGCTCATCTGATCTGGATGCACACCGAGTGGACAGGTTTATTTGGAACGAGAGCAAGCAGAAATTGACAATTTAAAAAACCGCGGTAAAATAATATTTAGGGATTACAATCCAAGTTAAAGGGAAGCAACAAAGTTGGCTATCATTTCAGTGACAATTCTACGCTTTTTTTGAGTTCCTTCTTTTGGAGTCAGTCTGAAACTTAGTTATTCGAATACCACTACACAATTAACTATTCTGTAGTCGGATTCAGTTTCTTTGTTCTTATAAGATCTAAGATTGAACCCTTTACATCGGGGCAGGCAGTATTTGTTTTCACGAGATAAACTGGGGGGGGAATAGCTCTTGAGGCATTGCAGTCCTGTTGAGTGGATTAACTCACCGCAGTGTGAGGACTCTAAAGTGATTGTCTTAATCCGTCACAAATTTGGATTCCTCAGCATGCTGACAAGAGAGGATAGTCTAAATTCTATTTCTGTTAAGTTTAGAGAAAATCGTTGTAAGAATCTAATCAAACACCTTACAGTTGTTTTGCTTTGTAGCATAACAGAATTCTACCTGTTATACGGCCCTGTAAAATGATCGCTTCATAATGTAATTTCAAGCAATACAGAACTGTCAAAATGTAACGGATACCCCAGAAAATCAAGCATACAGGACAGGGTGGTAGCCTATTCAAAGTATTTGGTTGGTCTTCCAATGTATATTTCCGCGGCGCTGATGCTCAGAAAGTCCCCATTGATGTCAACACCCGGCGTGACATATCACCTCAAAGAATACGAAAAATTTAAAGTCAGTTTAGCATTTTACGCCGTTGTGATTTTTGACGCTCCTCTTCACAGCGAACAAACACTTTTTCTTGTGTCGGCATGATATGCACTGCATCTTCTGTCTGTGGGCAAAATGTGGTCCTGTCAGAAACAAAAAAAGAAAATATTTTTTTGAACATATTTGACACATGGGAACTATCCCTCACATATGACAGGCGGCCGATTTAGTTTGTGGGATTTTGAATGGCAAGTCTAAAAATAGCCGCTAGGGTGCGCTGATTGCCAGTGTAATGCCAAGGGGTACAAGAAATGCAAGGGCTAATTGGTGTAATTTCAGTATCTGAGTATCTCTATACGGTCGGTAGGTTGTGTAAATATGGCTCTTAAATTGCATTTACTGTTGCATTTATAAACTGTGTATTCTGTGCTACGTAACAAGCTTAATCGAAACATTAGTTAACGGTTGTTAGTGCCATAGTCTGTAGACGGTCAGTACATGTGAGAAAATGTATGGGCAGTAGACGATTTATGGGGGAATGACATCCCCCTTGTTAGCAAAATGACCAAAATGCATCTCCCTTCTTAACCTGCCATCCCGCCTACTCTAGAGAGTAGCGTCAGTGAACACTGGGCCATCCTCCACGTTAACCTCCCCCCCCCCCCCCCCCCAAACAAATCACCTACTGTGTATGGGTGATGCTTTTTAAAGATCTCTTTAAGATTGCCGTTCGGATGTCTGTTTGGCTTGGTCATAGACATAGTCTCTTGTTTGGCGAAATGTAGAACTGGACTGTCATCAGTAACAAGGCTCTCTGAACATTTACCGCATTGAGATTCTCTTTCTCCATTTGCCCTCGAAGCAGGGCACTGTGACAGCTGGGCAAGTCACAGTAAAAGTGAAAACGAGCCTGCTGTGCCCGCTCTATGCCATAGACATGCTTCTAGTTCACGATTACGCTTATTTATTCGCCTTTAATCTCATTATGTAACCCTGGCAGTATTAGACGCGCTGTTGCGTAACACTGGTATCTAGGAAAAAGTGATCTTCCCTTGGCACTGCTACCCTGGCAGTTTACTCAGCCTCTTAAGCCTGCTGCATGGCAAAGCTCTCTATCCATATTAGTGTGCTTGTTTCTCTGGTTCAACTACTCTTCCTCATCTGTCTCTATTGATCATTGTTAGCGTGTTTCACCGAACACCCCAGACTGACACGTACTTCTTCTGGGTTTCCCCTGCTTTGACGCGAATCTTTCCCAGTGTGAGCTGAGGCCCCTTGTTCTTTTTGATCCATGGGATTATGGTACGCATCTTGCTCCACACATTGGTCCAAACGGGGTTCGCGTCCCATCGGAACTTGAGCATCATCAGATCACCCAGGTCTGAGTCCAGGGTGATGAGGAAAGTGTACGTCTTGTTTCCTGAAATTTCTTCGATCCTTAGAGAAGAGACAGAAACAGTCATTCAATACAACACTTTTTAATTGTGTGCCCTGAAAAGGCTCTTGGCTCACACTTGACCTATATGGTGAAATGATGAGGGGCGTAATTAGCGTTACTAGCATGTAGCGTGCGCTTTTACACAGTGTTCACTTCACATTACTGTTGTCATCTGCAATGACTTGCCCCAATGCACAATTCTACATGTGATGCTATTTTTGTGTGTTGCATGCTTCATTTCCTTTTCCCCCATGTTACTACAGCCCAGATTCACATCTGAGCGTGTGATTCAGCCTCTACTGGTCATTAGAGATTCCCATATACTGGGATCACTGGGAAAGATGGAGTTGCAGCGGGATGTTCAGGCCTTGGCACGTGTACGGCTTCCCTGGCAGCACATGGGAAATGGGTCCCGCTGAGTGAGTGCTCTACATTCACTCCGTGATGTCTTTAAAAAAAAAGGGTTGCTCTGGTTCCTTTGTGCCGCATACACACTCACTCCAAATATGAATCTTTCATAACCTTTTTTTTTTCTTCCATTAAGAGTTGTCTTTATTTAGAGACTCTGAGGGAGATGTTACTATTCGCCTCTGCTCACGACTCACCATCCAAAAGCGCGCGGTTAATACAATCTATTTCGCAGTCTCTTGGAGCTCAGATCTGTTTGGGGGAGCTGTAAATTTCCATAAAACGCAGAATACTTACAATGAGATGGGCAGATTTTCACTCTCGCCCAGCGTCCCGGTGAGAGAGATCGTGAGAGAGGGCTCAATCCTCTCCATCTGGTTGATGAATTGGATCCTAAATTGATAGTGATAGACTGTGGAGTTGACAAAAATGCGGCGTTAAAGTGATTACTGACGATCATGTCGGTGCTGCGCACTAAAAGGAAATAAATACTGGCGTGTTTGACTCTGTTAGAAAATAATTTTACAAGAGGAAAGAGATTACAATGATGACATCTCGCTACTAAAACGGAATCAGTTATCTGGAAGGAATGTGAAACGCTTTTGATTCCTTTTCTCACCACAGGTGCAGTTGACCAGTGCCAGCTGAGCGCCACACAAAAAACTGTCCCCCCCCCCCAAAACACATCTGTGACATGCTCTGACCTATAGCAGGCAGGATTACTGAAATATTAATGCTAGCCTACTTTATCCCTCTTTGGACAGTAGCAGTAAGGTGTCCTACAAGACTTAAAAAGTAGATATATCCTTTATACTCCTTCCTCTGTCCATTTCCCAAGGGAAAATACTGGAGTCTAATAATGTTCGGTTCAAGTGTTTGTCGTGTATCTGGTTATAAAATTAGTCAGATACATTTTTTTTTCCAGAAATTCTTCTCTTTGGTGTTTCCATGGTTTGAATGGTAGATTTTGTCTGAGTCCACTAGAAATGTAAAGTGGACTGATTGTTTAAACACTGTAATATAAAAACTGTATGCTCAGTAAATAGAAGAAGATAAAGAAACCAAACCATCTTCCTCCCTTTGCCACAGCTGTCATACGGTCTGTAAACTATGCATTTCATCATCCAAAGATTAATCCACTCCAATGTCTCCCCAGTATGATAAACAGAAAGCTCCTATCCGCTTTTGTTTGAGTGAGAGATCAAATGATAAAAAACCAAAGCATGTTTTCAATACAGAAATATTGACAAACTTAGCTTAATCTTACGTTTGTATGGCATTTGGGATCGGGTTTTGAGGTAGAGTCTTTTGCTGGCGCCCGTGCGGACTTTCTTGATGTCATAGCCCAGCGTGTTACAACGGTTCTTTCGACAGTCCAGGCACACGCCCTTCTCAAAGGCTGAACCATCGCTGCATCTGTAGGCCGTGATCTGCTTGTCTTTGTTCAGCAGAGAGTCGATGAAGAGGTGTACTGATCGCTCATGGGCACATTTCACAGTCTGCTCGAAACCTGACACAGGAGAGAGATGAATGCAATTTATCTCCAGACCCCCAGAGATGAAATACCTTCATAACGTCGTCAAATTCGCCATATAATGCGATTCTGTTTAGATTAGAAGTATTGAAATCTGCGGGCAGTTTCATTATTACCAGATGGATAAGGAGGTTGAAAAGACAGTGAGTATTTGAAGTTGATTGTTCTTTGTCAGGCTTATCGGCTTGAATCCTCTAGTGTCTGCATGTGACACGGTGACACGAGTTTCACAGTCGACAGCCATGACAGACACCTCCTCAGGCATCTCTTTAAAACCTACAGTCTTCAAATATTCTGTCAGTCTGCTTTAGGCTTTGTTTTCAGTCAGTTTCTGTTTGCGATTGAGTTCGTTAATCCCTATTCATGTAGATTAGAGCATAAACGTCTCTCTCTCTCTCTCTCTCTCTTGCTCGCTCGCTCTCCTTTCCTCTCTCTCTTCCCCTCTCTGTCTCTCTCTCTCTCTGTATGTGTGTGTGTGTGTGTGTGTGTGTGTGTGTGTGTGAGAGAGAGAGAGAGAGAGACGGAGAGGGTGGATCTTATGGCTGTCTTCCCACTGAAACTTTATCTGTAAGGGTCTTATAGCCTGGAGGCATTGAACAGTAGGATGGGAGATGAGATGGACGACAGAGGATAATTAAATTGTGAGGATGACAGATGCTTTCATGTGGTTTTTTGCCTTTCATGCTTGAGATATTTTGCATGAACTGCTCTATTTCGTTGGTTTTCTTTTTTTTTTTTTTTTTAATTTGAATCGAAGAGTTTATTACCACCACTGTACTGCTTATATTAAGTTATTTGACTTTGTTTGAAAATAAAAGATGAAACAAAATAAAAACAGAAAGAGAATTTTGAGATAAAAATCAAGAATTTGTTTTAGCATTCGATCTGCTTTTTTATTCAACTAAATGTTTTTCCTTCTGCCTTCAAAACGCGCTCGTTCTCACTTACCCATGAGTCCATACTGGGCCAAGTGGGCGTAGAGGTTCTGAACCTGGAAGTCGCACCCGGGCTGGAACGCGCCTCCGTTAGGGTAGAAATCGAAATGGGCCACGGGCTGTTTGATGCCCACACTCAGGCCCATACGCTCCTGGGTGAAGGTGTGGATAGCATCTACAAATTTGGCGTCGTCAGGGGATAGTCTGTCTGTGGGTGACATCCCCTCAAAGAGAGGCCCAGCAGGGTCCAACCCTAAAACAAACACTCGCAGTTAGACGGATGGATGGATGGATGGATGGATGGATGGATGGATGGATGGACAGAGGAGTTGAGGGTACTGGCACAGACATGCAAAATTCAGGCCTTTGGGTCCAGAGGTCCCTATTGTTTTTGTGTCTGATAACCATTGTATATGTGTGAGGAGTGCTTACAGTTATTTTTCATACTTAAAATCTGTCTTTTGGTTATGAAAGCAACAAGACACCAACGCTTGAAGACCTGTTTTTTTCCTCTGTGTAAATGTTTGATGTGTTTACCTGTGATTCTCCCTAGAACCTTCCCAGACCCTCCCAGGTAGCTTCCAGCAAATCCGGAAATGTGGGCACCAAGACTGTATCCAATCAAATGAACTTTATCTACAGGAAACTGAACAAAATCCTACAGTAGATACAGAAAGGTACAGGTTAGAGTGCTTGCAGTGTTTAGTGTTTACAGTTTGGTGAGGTGTTAGTTGCGCCAAGAAAGTGTTTGATTTGCTGTTTAAAAATTTAAACTCCAAATTTAAATTAGTTTTCTAAATTTTAACCTTTAAAATCCACACAGACACACACCTCTAGCCAGCGCAGAAGGTGGGCGATATCTTGCCCCACTGTGCGGGTGTTCTGAGCTGCGATTGGGTAGTGTTGGTGGGCAAGAGGCAGCCAATCGGTGATGAGTACATTGATGTCCTTCTGTGCTGACTTGACAGCTTTAGCCAGCCTGGTAACCCAACTCTCCATCAGACCATCCACCTGAAACCAGACAGATTTGGTTTGATCAGAGAACAGGTGAACTCCCGTCCACAACAGTTTAACAGTGTGTGATGGGTGTTCTGTCAAAAAGTGACTATGGAGGTAGTAATTCAATGGGAAACGCTAGTCATCTAATTTCTCATTCTCAAAGCTGCATATTTTATGTCAAAAACAATGGTTAGAAACAATTTGTTCAAACAGCGCCCTCACCAACTTTACAAGTAGGTTTACTGGTCTGCTTTTCTGTTTTTGTTTGTTAGTTAGTTAGTTAATTTCTTTGTTTTGTTTTGTTTTGTTTTATTTTGTGAGTCTTATTTCATTCCTCATTGACTACAACTCCTCTGCAGGTATACAGCCTTGTAATGGGTGCATGGTAAAGATCATGAGCAGTGTGTGTCTTGTCATTGTTCCCTGATAAGCGAATAAAGTGAGTAAACATTGCGTACCGACCAACCGTGAGTGATGAGAATGAGAGGGTTGGAGGTGTTGAAGCCACAGGACTCCAACGTGTGGGGCTGAAACAGTTCCACCACACACATGTCCTCAATGTATTCCCTCTCCGTGTAAAAACGGAACATGGATTTGGGCTCGTAGGGCATCTTCATCCTCTGGCCAGGTTCTAAGTCTTTAAATGAATCACACACAGACACACCTCACTATTATGCACACCCAGCACTCTCCATAAAAGCAGCATAGTTGCAATTAGATGATCTAATGATGACATTTTATTTGTCCTTAAAAATCTCTATTTGTACTTCGAAGGGCTTTACACATGTTTCTGAGGAGACATTTGGATGTTGCATGAGACTGATGTTGATGATGTTTGCTGGTAAACTGACACATCATTTATGTGTCATCATACACATATTATATAATAAAATACATTCTTACAAATTATAGGATTAGTATGTCATGTGGTCTGTATCTCTGGAGAGAACTCTGAGTTCTTTTACAGTAGATCTGTTCTGATTGGCAAGTTTTGATCCTGCAGCCTGTTGGAGATTGCACATAGATTCCCAGAAAAAACGAGAGGTCACTAAACTTTCTTTTCTAAGGAAGCGTGAGCACACGACACTGCTCAGGTCTCTGATGTAATAGCTTTGTGTGGAGATGCAGTGGAAGCCTCGTCCCCCTCCCCCCCCTTACTGCCCACCCTCTCCTCCTTCATGTTCATGTGAGGTTGCATAATGCCTTTTTTTTCCCCCTTAGAAAACGCCACAGAGATAGCGTTTTCTCTTGTTTTCTCCTGACCTGCTCTACATCAGGTTGCTCTTATAGGACACAAGCTTTTCACGTGATCGCCAGATTCTGGAGCCAGCGTACACCCACGCGCACACACCCACGCACACACACACACACACACACACACACACACATCGATCCAAGTATGACACAGACAAAAACAATCCAACGAGTAAAATATGTCAAGTCAACTATGTGTTATTCTCTCCTACTAAATATAATGATTGTGGAAAAAAAATGACAACTTATAAATCCAGAAATGGAATGAATCTTGTTATTAGTTTGCTGGAGTTTATGTTTAATTTTTAAATGATTTTAAAACATTTCTCTACACTTATACTGACCGTAACTGAGGAAGAACTAAGCTTTCTCTTTGCACATGTATGTGCCAATTCCGAAATATTCTTACGTTCATACCTTATTCTAAAATTCTAAAATTCTTGTGTTTGTGTTGTATGTCCTGAGAATCTACTCAGCCATCTGACACTTTCAAAATGATAAATTCATCATCATCATCATCATCATCATCATCATCATCATCATCATCAGGACCCTAAAATAGGACTGTGTCCCCTTTTCAGGCAGTTAGTAAACAGTCTCTTTATTTTGTGTTTGTTTATTTCACCTTTGTGCTACTTTAATCATTGTTCAGGAATTGTTCTTCTTCCTGGTTATGGTAATTTATTCATGGATTTGTTGTAGCCTTGTAGCCTAGCATTCATTTTTAATGCATACTTAAAAACGCATTTGTTTTACTATTGTCTGTTTATCTCTTAAAACAATCTGTTCTCACTCTCTCTGCAGATATCCCGAAGGCAACCTCTTGATCCGAGAGAAAGCAAACATAAAATATGTGTTTTTGCCAATAAGCAAAAAATAAATGAATAAAAATATAGTGAGTAGTGATGTTAACGGTACACAAAACTCTGAATAAACAACTCCATCAAGACTGCATTTCAATGCTGACTGCCGAGTTTACTTATTAAACACCTGACACTCACCTGCTCTGTTTCCACGAATTTTCCTTCCATGGCCCAAGTAAGTCATAACGAGCAGGCAGAGCAGACCTCTAACTATTGCCATGGTGTTTCAGATAGACCTGAAGGTAAAGGTATTCCCAGAGACACAGCCCCACAGAGACAGAGACAGAGGGAGAGTGATAATTATGGAACTTTTTAAAGGGGCAGGGGGCAGTAATTATTCAAATGTAGTGCCAGTCCCAAGATCAGGAGCAGGCTTTGTGGAAGTGGGGGTGCGTTTTAGATGGGTGGGAGGGCGTTGATTTAGAGGCAGAGAAAGGAGCACAAGGAGTGAGTGTGCAGAGCACAGGCACCTGTGTGAGAGAGACACGGACTTAAGCCCTGATTGGTCTTCGCGTTGACACTGAATTGCGAAAGTGAGCCCTAATTGGTGGACGCGGTTGTGACAGATGGTTTAGGAGTGCAAGGACTCACCCAGATCACACTTTGTACTCCTCTGTTTTTAAGCTGAGGAAGCCCAACATATATTAACTATTTCTAAAATGTTAAGTGGTGCTTTTAGAATACATTATTAAAACTGCATTTCTCCTGGTCTAAATGTTGTACATATTCACCCATCCCAATCCCTCTTGTGAGTTCTGCTGGTATTGCTGTTAGGCAATCTAGTTTGACTTTCTTTCTGGCAATATCTAAATAACCCCCATAAAAATCCATACTCTTCGGTTGCATCTCAATCAGTCGCAAAACTATGTGACCAGATATGAAGTCTTTCATCTGCCTGTCCGGCATAGTGTTTTTTTTCCCCCTGAGGCAAATAACTGGTAAGATAGCATGTTCCTAACACATTGTTTTAAAAAATATTCTCTCCTTTCCTTTGCCTAAGGTCATTTTATTCAGGTGCCCTCAGAGACAAGCAAAATCAATATTTCAAAACAGTTTTCATAGTGAATCAGTGAACAGAATAATAGAGAATTGTAGTGTTTGGTTCTTTGATATATAAAATAATGTTCGTACATGCAGTTTTTGAAAACCCAAAAGGAACATACCATTTGTGGTTATACCTGGTTTCATATTTTTTTCTTTTTCTTTTCTTTTCCTTTTTTTTTTGTTTTCTTAGAGTGTGCCAGAGTACCTATCCAATGACAGAACATTCTGTTATCATCACACAGATTCAAATTCTAAACATAAACTTGTCAAAAAGGAACAGAGCCTCCTGAGTTCAGTTTTTCCCCCCGATGACCTTGTGCTAACATCCCTTACTGAATTCATCGACTCATCATCGGGCCTCCGATTAGTGGGATCATGTTTGTTAGAGCTTGGTTGGAAATATGCAGTTTGGAGTCTTTTAAAAGAATCTATGGAATGGAATGTACAACCTTGGCTATGCACTTTTGTCATGTGACATCATGTATAGTTTGTGTAATCTGGCAAACAACCAATTCACACAGTCGCTGATGTTTGTGTTCTATAGATTGAGAACACATGATTTTTTTTTTTTTCTGTCTGATGATACCGTCTTTTCAAATAGACATTCTTCTGAGCTATTTAAACACTGATGCTGGTCAATGATGAAGTCAGGTGCAGTGATCATGGAAAGTATTCGCTGAGAGAGAGAGAGAGAGAGTCTTAACGTTCTCGTAATTTATATAATTGCGGAAATGTTTGTAATGAAAAGCCTCTCACAGACTTTGGGTTAAACTTTCAGAAGGTTTCGGTACATTTCCATACATGACAGTGTTTGCAGAGCTGGCTGAATGGGATTTCTTTAGAGGCAGAGAAATGTTCTTATCAGAGGTTTGGAGACTCAAAGTAAACAAGAGGGAAGAGCAAACAGGTCTCGCAGAACCTTTGCTTTTCCAAACACACTTTCCGCTTGTTTGTTGTTCAGTGTCATTGGACAAATGTCATCCAGGAAGGGAAAAAGTGGCCAGTGGTCCCACCTCACTGGGTTCCCTCTGATCACTGGAAAACTCCCATCACATGTCGATGTGTCAGCCATTTGAATCATGTGAAAACTCACTTTAGAGTCCTTTTCCTGAATGGCTGAATGAATAAGGTGCAAATCAAATGGAAATAAAACAGGACAGTTGCATTGTTTTAGTTTCACTTGTATTCCCCATTGAAAAGGTCTGTTTGAAGTGAATTTCAAAGTTTAGCCCTGCTCATCAAAGGAATGTTTAACTGTGTTCGTCTGTTTTCTGTTTCTAAGAGTGTGGATACAGCAGTAATGTCACCGGAACTCCTTTTAGTGATTTGTGACCCAGATTGACAGAGCATCTGTAAATGTGCCAACAAACAATGTCCCTGAATCAGTTCAACAAACGATGTCCCTGAATCGGTTCATATCATGTGTTTATGGTCAATGAAGAGTCAGGTTTGGATCAGGTTTTTAGACAACAAACTCTTTCACTCTCTCTCTCTGACTCTGTCTCTCTATTTCTCTCTCTCTCTCTCACACACACACACACACATTCACTCTCATTTGCACAGCTGCTTTGTCCTTTGTTCACAATGGTTATGTAAAGTTATCTTCATCTCTCTGCCAAATGAATCTCTTTCTCCCTCTCTCGTTCTCTCAGTAGGATTATAAAATGTCTGATGATTTTGCTGTCACCTTCCCTAATCAAACAAAATGGCCACTGTCCAGTTAATTACAAGGATGGGAAGAGTGTATGAGTGTCAGAGTGCAGATGTGAGGGCGTTAGCCTTGGGCAGAGGTTAGCATGATACCGTTAAGAGAGAGAAAGAGAGCAAACACACACACACACACACACACATTATCAGAAACAGAGTGATTTCTGCTTTTATTTAATTGGTAATGACTGTGAGGTAGGACATATGTCACTTACTGTGGTTTTGCTGATTGGAGAGAGAGAAGGAAAGACAGCTAGAAGGTGAGAGAGTTTGAACACCACAAAAGCCACAGCCAGTAAACGAACAGAAGTTAGACTGCTGATGTATCGTGAAAATGTTGACTAACTGTCATGTGGTCTTGGGGAAATTGGGAAGTGGTCTAACAACATGTTTTTCAATACAGTCGGCCCTCCACATTCACAGTGCTTAGGGGCGTGGGACCCCTGTGAAAGTGGAAAAACCAGGAATATCTCTAGGTTGATAGTTTATTGCACTTTAAAGATGCAAAAAGTTGCGAGAAACGCAAGGGACACCCCACACTGAGAGACAAAACACATGCATGATGCCGGCTAGTACTGAGCATTTAAGCATTTATATTCTTTGTCATACCCTGTTGACTCATCTACAGAACCTTAAAATTATTCTTATTCAAAGAGAGGTCAACGCTCTTTCTACTACATCACAGAAATTTGCATTTTGTACTTGAAAATGTTAAACTGGCAGGAGACCAGTTCTGTGTTTCATGAAGAGTTGTAGGAGATCTCTATTCACAAAATGAAAACTATATCACTGATTGGTTTTTACTTTATCTGTTTGCCTATTTTTATCGATTGTCTAAGAATTCTAATTGATCATCTAATTTCTCTCATTTTGTACTTCTTAAATATGAAACAAAACAGAAACTAAGAAACTAACACAAATAACTTCAAATACTGTTGTCTAATTTTCTGGAGATGTGCAATGTTTGTAATCTTTGGTTCAAAAGGACATTTCAGAGTATTAATCAAAGAGTGTATTCAAAAGGACATCTCAGAGTATTAATCAAAGAGTGTATTCATTTTGAATTTGTAGGTACACAAACACACACAGAAAAATCTGAATGAACTGACATCAAATGTTTATTTCTGTACAGTCTCCATTAATTGCATCATAAAATCTGAGCTTTTACATTAGCTTGTTGCATTAATGAAATAAACTGTATTTAGATATTTGTCTTATGGCATTGAAACGATTAGAAAGAGCATCTGAGTTCATGAAAAATGTCCTGTATATAACCTAAATAATGACAGCAGAAAGCTCTTATTGGATTATTGGAATGTTGACATAAGAAAATATATTGGAAGAATTCAAACCGTGACAGTGAACCATTTTCTCCAAAAAGAAAAAAAATGTGATAAACTATTACCTTACATCAGGTGAGAACCTTCTCTTTATAACTCTATACGAACTGAACGTTCAGTTGACCCTAGTTCAATACAAATTACAGCAAATATACAGGTAACACGTTTTTCTTATAATCACAGCTCACAAGGATCAGCAGTGCATCACATATAAAGGACCTAACAATATACATATATATATTTTTGTTGAGCGGTAATCATCTTTACAGTTTTGTGAATGTTCTGTGACAATAAATTGGCCATCTTACCAACACAACATCAGTCATTTCAACCTAGTGTAATTGAACCAAAGAGGATCAGTTTTGTTCAATTAATTCCAGACGAGAGATTCAAACTCTTGACTCCTGCAACCGCAGAGCAGAAAATAACTACACATATAACACTCTCACTTTAAAATGCAAATCCGTCTTCGAGCCAGGCTTTTTGCCACACATAGTAATACATGCAATATTGGTACTTCAAAGGTTAAGAGGGATTGATCTAAACTATAATGCACTCTGGTATACCAGGCGGCTGTATTTACCGGTCTCTTCGGCACGCACACTTTCAGCAAAAGCCTGAGTGATTTCTACTGTTATCTGATGGTTAATGACAGTGAAATAAGACATGAATTGGACACAAACGTGTGTCTCCATTTGTGATGTGGTGCACAGAGGGAGAGAAGGATAGAAAAAAAAAAAAAAAAAACAACAACTTGCAAGTGAAATAGAAAATGCTTATGCCACGACAGTCACTCTAGCTGCTTCCACAGACATCACTGCTCTTGTAACAGGAAAATGCTGAGCACTTATCACCAAACCAAACCAGACGGAAAATGCTTTGTGTCACACTGAGGAAATGGCCTAACAACACTTTATTCAGTGTCCGACAAATACCGCGAAGTCAAACGCGGTCTCACTTTCAGAGAAATGAACTTGAGTAAATGCATAAGAACTCAAAAAATGAATTGCTCGAGCGAGGTAAATGACTCGTTTTTAGTTGTCATCTAACAATTGTATTTCCAGTTCCCTTCCCCATGTTTTAATTATAAAAGTACACAAAACAGAAATTATGGCTGAAGAAGATGACTACAAATACAACAGGTACTGTCGTGTGTGTGTGTGTGAGTGTGTGTGTGTGTGTGTGTGTGTGTGTGTGTGTGTGTGTGTGTGTGTGTGTGTCTGTGAAATACACTTGGCAAATTGGGAATTTTTATGTGCTTTGGGATAAAAGCATGTCTGTGGTCTATAAAAGCACAGAGTATCAGTCACAGTTCAGAGAAAGAAAGAAAGAAAGAAAGAAAGAAAGAAAGAAAGAAAGAAAGAAAGAAAGATATGCAAAGGATAGCAGTACTGCTGCATGTTCATTGAGGTGTTCTGTTGGTTTTCACTCCAGACAGAGGTTAAAGTCTGCTCTCTCTCTCTCTCCCTCTCTCTCTCTTTGTCGCCCTCTCACACTCTGTCTCTGTTTAACTCATGGTGATCATCTCGTACTTGTCTTTGACGTTGTTCTCTTCCTCGGGGTGTTTTTCTGGTTCGGGGTGGTGCAGTTCGATAAGGAGGAAATAGATAACGGCCCCCACCACTCCTCCAACCATAGGCCCCACCACTGGGATCCACCACCAGTATCCTCCAGCACTGTCGCCAGACAGAAGAGAGAAGTTACTGACAGGTTGAAATATGCAACCAGTTAAGATGAAGGTGTAAGGTCTGCAGGTTTATTGCAGTTTAGCCTTTAATAAGCTTTACCAATGCCTCTCATTTACAGACTGAAACCAGAACACGTTCAGCTTTGGTACATGGTCAGTAACAACTGAGGACGTGGCCATTGCAGGCACACCCCCCCCCCCCCCCCACCTCTCTCTTTCAGAATCCCCACCCTCTTGTATGTTTATCTTTTCATTTGTTATTTTGTTCACACATTTCACACATCCCTCAGTCTCGTCCACTTCATGTAAATGAACGGGTTTCATTATTTTGACCATTTGTAAACGTCTGAGTTGCTCTTTTTTGTGCCGTCACGACCCAAGTCCTCCAGTGTTCTTGACTTAGCTGAACCTCTGTCGGCAGTCGCTGTGAGGGAGATGTGCGTGTGTACGTGCGGAGGAGTGAATTAAGAGCACAGACCGTGCGCACGGCCACAGTAAACAGTGTGTCTGAGCCTTTGGGGGGACTCTGTTTATAGTAGTCACCTGTCCAGCACGCAGATAAGGTCTAGGGGATGAGAGGTAGCTGGATTAAGAGGTGTAAGCTGAACTCAGACAACCGCCTCTGAGAGAGCATACACCAGGCATCTCCCCATGGCCTTGCGCAGTCACAGTGTGCCACGTAGATATGGCATGAACCCAGAGCGACTCCACTTCCTACTTACGAGGATAAACCCATTCACGTCAATGAAATCAGGCCACAGGGAGCAGACTCTCCTGTCTGTTTCACAAACGCTGGATTATCAATGGGCTGCCTGTCAGGCTATGCTATAGAACGTTTGGTCTGTAAACACAATACTGTCTTTAGGGTTTTGATCCGTTTTAATTCATTTTCTTTTTTTTTCCTTTTTTTTTTAGGTTTTTGTATTCACCTCTTAGTCTCTTGCACATATCTAAGTGGTGGTTTTAAGCTGTGTTAATCCTGACATTTTGATGAATTAAACGATTATTTAACCCACCCTTTAAAAGGAGGGATTAAATCAGATCTGTTATATGGTCGATGACACAGACCCCAAATCTATAAGATTATCTGTGCATTAAGTAAAAAAAAAAGCTCTGAATTTATACGGCATGTAAGAGGTATTAATGAACCGCACATATTGAGACGCTTGCCGTTGCCGCGAAGAGCGACGCCAATCAAAATGTTTGGCGTGGTCGTAAAGAGCGCCCTCTTACGGTACGGTTTGACAGCTGAAATATCGTTCTCTTTGTTTGTGCATTTTCATTTGCTGACAGAGCACTTAAATTATGTAACTCTTCTCTTTTAATCTTTAGTGAGGAAATTCACATAAGCGATATTGACATTTGCAGTTGTTTGAGCGCGGTGACAAAATTTCGAAGGTACCACACTGACACTGACACTGTAACCATGGCATTTTATCTAGAGTAAATAAATACAGAAAGTTCTGAGAACAGCTCGTTTTTAAAAGTGCCGGAGACAGGACGAGGGCTGACTTTTAAGCGTGAGTAAAGGAAGAAAAGAAAAAAAAAGAAAAAGAAAACTGAAACACTGTTTTGGTTATGAGACGTGGAATATTTATGTGTGGAGAATGCAGCTCCTCTCACAGATGATTTTAAGCCTTTTGCAGTATGCAGGAGATTCATAGAACTCTTGCATGTTTAATGGAGACTGTCAGGAGAGAGAGAGAGAGAGAGCAGAGAAAGACCTTACAACACTGCTACAGCTGCAGTTAGTCAGGAAGCCCTGATGAGTGTTGTCCTCCTACTTCTTATTTCTCATGTCAAGGGTTCACCCTCTCTCTCTCTCTCGCTCCCTCTTTCTCTCTCTCTCTCTCTCTCTCTCTCTCTCTTTCTCCCCCTCTCTCTCTGTCTTTCTCTCTTTCTTAATGGCATAGCTCTAAGGCAGAGCATAACATGCTGCTTCCTGATTTCCCTCAGAGAAAACATGGGGACGTGACAGTAAAAAAAATGAACTAAAAAGGCGACGCATTTTCCCTATGAAGCATTCTACTCAATGATGCTGATTGTACTGTGTGTGCATGGTTAATGACTGGTTAATGACTGGTTACCCAGATGACTAGTTTGTGAATTGTAATACCTCTGCCTTGTTTCTGAGCTGTACTGTCTCTTCACAACAGTAAAATTCCTGCCTCATTTAAAAATACATCCACATAAATGTCACACAAAGAGACATCTGTGCTATGAGACAGGGGCACGCTACCTTGGTTTACACAGGACCAAAGTGCAGCCTGTTTTTCTTCTAGTATATCACTTACTGATCCTTCCATATTAGTGCATGCTCCCAGAGGGTGCTGCTGATTCGGAAAATAGGCGGAAACTCTCTCAAAGACTACAAGCAGTGGGGATGAGAGTTGCTTCACCCTCTCATTGGGCCACTGTTGTTTTCATGATTTGTATAGAAACCTGTGAGTGTGTTTGTATGTGTGTGTTTGAGTATGTGTGTGTGTGTGTGCATGTGTGTATGTGTGTGTTTGAGTATGTGTATTTGCACGTGCGTGTGTATGTGTGTGTGTGTGTGTGTGTGTGTGTGTTTGAGTATGTGTATTTGCACGTGCATGTCTGTGTGTGTGTGTGTGTGTGTGTGTGTGTGTGTATGCATTATGGGGAGGATTACCTGAACACTTCAGTTCCCCAGCCAGCCATGGCAGTGAATAGCCGTGGGCCCAGATCTCTGGCAGGGTTGATGGGATAGCCACAGTTCAGCCCCATAGACACTCCAATAGCCATAATGGCCAGACCAATCACCAGCGGCTCCATGCCCTTTGGTGCTCCAATGTTCTTTCCATCAATTATAGCCAAAATACAGAGGACCAGGGCCCCTGTGCCAATCACCTGTTCAAATAAAGACAGTGGTAATCATTACACAGCCTGTTACAGAGACAGAACACAGACTCATCACTCACGTGCTACCACTTTTCTAATATCACGTCCCTACCGGACAGACCCATACAGGTCTAAAACTTCTTGATATACTTATTTATACTATATTTTCAACAGATCCTCATGTATCACATACACATTTGTCTTTCCAAAGAAACAGTGGTCCAAAATAGCGCTCTAAAGTTGAACCACTACTAATGTGAGTTTGTTTTTCTCTCCCTACTTTGACCCCATGACCTCTCTTAAACCAGCTTTAAACGTACAGGTACACACACACACACACACACACACACAAAGACGTGCATAATCACAGAGAGGGAGACTCAGGTAAAGGTGAAGGAAGCACAGATGGCATGTTTGTATTTGTACGCTCAAACGCACAGGATCCTCGGAGCAGACAAATATACCACGCAATTAACGAACGGACACCTCAGGAGAATAACACGTACACTGTCCTAGTCTTCAGCAGAGTGTCTTTCAGTCACTCGTATGTTTGCACAATGATTCTCTCACCTGATCAATGAATCCATTGAGGACTGAGAGGTGCTTTGCAGGGTAGGATGAGAAGATGCCTGCTGTGGCATTTTCGCCTGTTACTGTAAACACCCCGTTTGTGAAATCCATAAAGGCATCTATCAAAAAGACCAATGAACACATTATAAATATATTTTATTGTGGTTCCTGCAATGACAAAGGTTTTTCTTCACGCTGTATTTAATGGAACTGTGTCAGAATAGTGGTGTGTGTGTGTGTGTGTGTGTGTGTGTGTGTGCATATGTGTGTGTGTGAATGTCTATGTATATTTATGTACATTAAAGCATTTATGCGTGTATGCCTATGTTTAGTATGTAGTTTAGTAGTTCACAGAAGGATTTAAATTCGATGGGGTTTATTCTGACGTGGGCCTGACATAGTTATGCGGTTATGTTCCATATGGATTAGTACATTAATGTATCGCCAGGGGTTAGCGATTGTCGTCACTACAAAACTGTTCTGAAACAAAAAAAAAAAAGAAAAAAAGAAAGAAATCAAACTAACCATAGTACAACCCAAAAACTGCACAAGATCCTGCAAAGGCACCGAGGAACTGGGCAGCCACATAGACTGGGAACTTCTTCACTGGAAGCTTGCCCAGAACCACCATAGCCAGAGAGACAGCCGGATTCACATGTCCTCCTGAAACACACACACACACACACACACACACACACATACACACACAGAAAAACAACTGAGTCTCAGCAATCATCACTCTTTGCACTATCAACACTCTCCAGCGTGGCACCTGTGTTGACCAGCAGGGCTGCTTGATTTAGTAAAGGTTAAGAGCTATCTGAGTTTTTTTTTTTTTTTCTTCTCCCGTATTGCTTTAGTGGCCCACTTTCCGCTGGGTTTCTCATTGACTGAACAATAACTAAAAGCGTGGTGACTGTACATTGTGACAGTTCACATGGGGCCAACTGACTGGTGTCCAAGGCAATGCGTCATCTGGCTAAACCTGACGTTGCCGTGATTTTGGACGAGTTCCGCAGGTGCATCACTAAATCCACTGGCCACCGCCCACAGACGGAGACCACAACAACCGGCTGAAAGAGTCAATGGGAATTAGGTTTGATGTAATCTGACTGAAGCCGCTTTAGACGCACTTATACCTCAGGCCAGGGCAAAGGAGAGACCCAAGGTGGCTGGAGAACGTTACGACTAAAACTCTTTCTTTCAGATCCATTTCCGAACAGAAAAAAAAAAAAGGGGGACGAAAGAACAGCTGGCATTTCTCTCCCCTCCTGGTTCCTGGTTCGAAAAGATGTGAAAGCCGTGACTTCCTTCACCTGATTACCTTTAACCCGCCCCGCCCCCGCCCCCCCCCCCCGCCCCCCCCCCAGGCCTGGATCCTATGCCCCAGTAAAGCTCATTAGTTCAATATCTATGATCACTGTCACAGATGTCTCTCACTAGAGCATAAGCCTTTTCCCCAGTCACGTGTGCTGCTGGAAGTAGCAGACCAGTCATGCAGCGACTGCATCAGAATTTTTACTGGCTTCCCTGCAAACTGGAGCCATTGGACTGGTTTGTCTTGGGTGAGTCTTCCCCTTTTTGTATCATGGTCTGTCAACAAGTGCCATGAAGTGTCTGAGCAACCCCCCCCCCCCCCGAAAGTTCTTCCACGAACTTGAAAGTAACGACACACGGTACAGTTTGCCATAGTCTATATCAGGTTAAGAACAATATGAGTGGGTTTAGCGTGAAACTGCTTCTCTCAATGTCAATTTCAACGAGAGATTCTGGAGAAAATATTTGATTGTAACAAATTCTTTCTGTATTGTCACTGTCCGTTCGGACTTTCTTGTTTCGTCTCGATGTTTTGTGTACCCCTGCTGGAAGAATGGTCTCCCTGGACATCCCTCTCCTGTTCCACTTAAAGCCGGATTGGCCAGAATCTGTTTACCCGAGAGTAGTGAAGGTGCTGGAATTGGATCAGCCATTATCCATTTATCCAATTATTCTACACAATATTCTGGCCCAACGCCCAGTCCAAATTCCCTGGCACTTTCCTGCAGTGTGTTTTCATTTCACTTATTTATTTATTTATTTATTTATTTTAAGGCAAGTTAAGGTAAAGTAAAATGGAGTAGGTAAAGGTCTGAAATTAAATTGTTTGCACAATATTGGATTTGCCTTTAAAAGAAATCTAAGGTACTTTCATTTTCATTCAACGTCGTGTATTTCTGAAGACACTGCTGAAATTTTAAATGACCGCTCTCAGACCATAGATGATGTAATTAAATCCTCGACTGGTGATTACCCTCTTACTCAGCAAGTTATGCCAGAGAGAAACAACATGACATTTAAAAGTGAATTCCCAATTCCTCTGCATCATTATTCCTGGCAGCGCTGATGGCGAGTTTTCTTAACGGTAATCTCAGAGGAATGCATCCAATAAAGCCCCTCTGGACACGGTGAGACACCTTCTCCCTTGTTAATCAAACCTGCGAGCCTCTCCATTCGACACTAAGAAGCAGCCTAGCGTACTGAATGTGTAATTAAGCCATTGTGTTTGCTCCGCTAAGCCCACACTCCACCCCCCCCACCCCATCCCATCCCCCCAAGACATTCCCCTGTATCACTCGCGGATGCCAGAGGTGGCCACTGACCGGCAGAATAATTATTTCTTAATGACGTCTGTATGGTTTGAAATACCCTGGCTTAACACTCATTTGGTGTTTCATGGGGTGAAAGTTATGGTAGAGGAGGACTGATAAAAAAGAAAGAAAGAAAGAAAGAGAGAGAGAGAGAGAGAGAGAGAGAGAGAGAGAGAGAGAGAAAACTAGAGCTCTACAGCCACTGGACTCAGCACACCCTTTATTTCATCTTAACCAAATCTTGGCTTTCACTCAAAATCTATCAGCCTATTTCTGAGGGAAAAAGTTCAGTCTGTCATACCCCACTGAGGAGAGAGAGAGTTATATTCTTTCCGAAAACTATCCACCTACTCTAAAGATGGAGGTCAGCGTGGAACACACAGAATGGGGTGTTCGACATCACTTTGATTTGGTTCCATTGAGAGTGCCCGGAAAGTTCTTTTACCACTCATTCTTCTCCTTAACCAAGAGTAATGAAACGCTTACACACACTACGTTCATGCACATGTAAATGTATAATTGGTTTAGGACAATATTAATGAGAGAAGTTTAAGAGACACTTGACAAGAGGCCACGAGTGGTTACAATGTAATATACGATGTAGCATTATGCAATTTATTAAATTTTGCTTAATCCTAATCCTGTTTTACTCTATGTACGTTGGGCATGATTGATGAAGGTACAAGAGCTTTGTTATTACAAAACATTATAATGGCATCACGGCTCCTCACACCTTAGAATGCATTATAACTGCATCATAGAACCTTGTGTATAATCTTAGAGATTAACTTTAGTTCATTGCACTAGAGAACACTCTCCAAACCAGACAAATCTGACCAAAGATCGAGAAAAAGATATGCATTTCAGACAAATAACCAAATAAGACCTTTGATTTTGTATAACAATTGTGAACTTTAGTACTTTCTGAACTGAGTAAACTTTTGTCTTTGGACTGGGACACTAATTCCTCCACTGAAGCATCAACTCTTGCCACTAAATGATAAAAATGTAACACAACACTAAAGCATAAGAGAAGGAGGGCGTTTGCTATGAACTTTCAAACTTGTGATGGTAGACATAGGTTAAGGGATGAGAGATTAAAGCACACACTGACAGTTAAAATTAACGAAAACTAACTCACATGGTCACAGTTTTGTAAATGACTTTTGAGAGCAAGATCTAAAATTTATGGTCTCTCCCACATCGGATGTCAGAGCAATATATAAATGGTCAAAAACTGTCTGAAAAATTCAACACCACTTACACATACAGGATATTCTTGCAGCCATTCTGGTCACATTAGCTACGGCACACCTCACAGTCAGTTGGACATTTTGTGACACTGTGCGTCACGTTATGGCGCACAGGGTCAAACAAACTTTTATTTGGAAAAGTTATATGTGACATCATTACCTGACACTCCCCCTGCCATGTAGACGGCCAGCATCACTCCCAGAGTAAAGCCAATGTGGATGGTCAGGAGTTCCCCCGAAGCATTCTTACTCAGGACGGTCTGCGCCACGGAACCACAGCCAAAAAGCTAGAACAGGATCAGACCCACAGAGGAACACAGAGGGAGAAGGGGTTAGGGGGTGGGTGGGGGGTGGTCAGGGGGGGAGTGGGGTGGGGGGGGGGGGGGTGTTTGGGGGGAGGGAGAAGAGATTGTTGCTTTTCATTTCAAGTCATGCACATCACAAGGGGAGCTCTCTTATTGTACAGCCATCATGTTTAATTAGAATGGATAAAGGATCAAAGAGCTCATCGCCCGGTAGACGGTATAGCAGACAAAGGCAACAAAGGCTGTCCACTCTCTGAATATCCTTAAGAGTAATTAACACCAAAAACAGTGTAGAAAAGAGGAGACAGCACACTAAAAATAATCCAGTGTCGTCTGGGAGGAGGATGGGGGTTCTTTTAAGCTTTTGGAAACTTTTAAGAGGTTAAAAAAAAAAAAAGCCTGCTTTCAGTTACCTAGATCCCTTCTCTTCCCCTGCTAACCAAGTCATACATACACGCAGACACACACACACACAGAGAGAGAGAGAGAGAGAGAGAGAGACAGAGAGAGAGAGCATTCATAGATACAACAAGGCAATATAGTCTTAGAAGGGACAACTGTGACTTTGAAGAGTAGCCCAGGTGCTAAGATGCAGTAATGTTTACAACTTTGGCCCAGACACAATAAGAAGGTCAAAAATGATTCAGAAGAAGCAGGGGTGAAGGATGATGTAGATAACTGTGTCAATCAAAGCCTTCGTGGGGCAATAAAAAAAAAAATTCACATTGTCCAGTGTTAAGAAAAGTATATCCTTTGTTTCGCTGATCCCTGGTGTTTGTTAACTAAAGGTGTGATAATTACACAGAATTGTTTGGCAAATGACATGTGACAGCAGTGTGTAAAAATATGTTTTATTTGATATCTTAACATAAGATTGAAATATTAACATTTTAAGAATTGTTCAATGTACATATTCTTTACTTTTAGAGTAGCCAGTTGTCCCCAACCTCTCGTTGTATCATAATTTAATAATTCTCTCCTGTACATGAAAACGGATTTGTATCCAATCATGCAACTGCTCGTTGCCTGTCATAATAACCAACAGACACACACACAAAAAAAACAGAAATTATAATGAAACCAAAAAAATCCCAAGAGGAACCTCCAGAAGATTTGAACATTTCCATCAAAACATAACACCATTGTCACATCCAACGCTGCAAACTGCCAAGTCTTGATTCTGATGTCACTATTTACTGTCAGTTTTAAAACTAGTCTAGCGTGATAAGAGACAGGTGTACTTACAATTAAGACGAAAGTGCCCAGAAATTCTGCCAAAAATTCCCTGATGATGTCCCGCCTGAGGGTACATCGCTCTCTTAAGGTTCTTTTGTTTTCAAGCTCCATAATTTTTTTTTTTTTTTTTGCTGACGACTAATGTCTCTCTCCTGTCAGAACAGACAACTGACGCACAGTATGCGCTCCGCACAAACCGTTCAGCATATAACCTTCCCCACCTCCCTGCTTACTGCCTTTGTATCATGCTCACTGGACTGACATATCCCGTTAATCGTTTTTTTTTCCTCCCTTCAAACCACCCCCTACACGTGTATAGAAGAAGTACCACATTACTGTACTGTATTGTCCTGAAAGACCATAAACTCAATTTGCTACTTACTGATTTGTAAAGTGATTATTGGCGCGTCTCTTCTAGTTTTACGATGTTGCTCTATAATACTATTCCAAATTTAGGCTATAACAATAAGGATTTTTGCAGCAGATAATTCTAGTAGCTTTGAAATAGATTTTCATTTACATACTAGATTCTTTAGCTCTGAAAAGTTTGGGTTTCGGTTATTTCTAGATATTGTAATGTTTCGGCAACCCACAACGTAAAACTGTACTATGAATGAACTCAAGGGATTGTTAATGTTCACTCGCGGAGTCAGATTAAGATTTCGAGTGACACGTTCAGAACAATATGTTGTCGAGTAATTAAAGGCTTGAGAAACAGATTCGTATGGCATGGTTTATATTAAGCGATCAAACGTAGCCGCGGGGTTAATGCCCGTCTTCTCACAGATGTAATGGATTTTTGTTTCTTACTGTCGTCCGTGCCTCATTGACTGTCTTGACATCAAGGCTCTGAACTGGGCGGGAGCATACCACCGCCCCCTTCTGAGAGGTCAAGATTAATGCGATATAGGCTTCCACATAAGTTCTACTTCAAAACTTATAAAATTGCTTTATAACCGTGTACTTGAGTTTTGGTGGTTAATGCATTAAGCTCCTCATGGTGACAAAAGACCATAGATAGAAATGAAAACTTTCATTTTCATTGGCCTTAAAAGACTCAACCAAAGTGACGACCTATGCCCACACTCACCGCCTACTTTCGCACGTACGAACATGATCTGCATTTAAGGGCTTTGCCCAACAGAGGGAGCTAAGAGAAAAGAAAAAACACGAAGATGGAGTGGCACACTAGTTTGAAATTTAAATCGGAGCCGTACCAGTGTCCACATCATTGTTTAATACCAATTTCTAAAACAAACAAATAAATAAAAAGATAATTGAATAAATGTATGAAGAGTAAAAATAAAAAATGAGGTATTTATATAGTTTTTATATAGGCTAGTTTAGATAGATAGCTAGATAGATTCCTGCCTTTTCATTTCGCAGGTACAGCAGTGCTTTGATTAGTTATTGTGCGACAGTGCGGATTGCACATATTAAAGTAAACACACCTCATTTATTCTGAGCTCTTGTACAACAATATTCTGTTTATATATCTTTGTTTGGACACGACAAAAGTACGAACCGTCCACACAAAGTAAACAGAAGAAAAGGCAACGGTCGCAGATCACGTTCTATTAAAATCAGCACAAAAATGCACCTTTTCAGTGGCCCAGACCACTTGGAATAAGTAGCCTACAAGTAGACTAAATGTTAAACTGCTACTATCTGGACAGTCTTGTCTCACTTGGTGTTTTAAGCGAAATTTAAGCCTGACACGATGTCTGGGACGTGACATGCGAAAAGCAGGCCTTACCCGGCCCATACTCAAGTCAAGCGTCTTGGTCTCCTCGGGTCAGATCGCAGACCTGTGGGAGAAATTCACATGGCAAGAACTGTGAAAATGGCAGGTTGAGGGCAGTGAATGAGGACCACATAGGTCGCGAGAGAGAGAGAGAGAGAGAGAGAGATGTTTTGGTTGCATTAATCATTGTCTTTTTCGGGTCTGTCGGCTTTGATGTTAAACAGGAACTGTCACCGGTCCCCCTTGCTGCGGAAAAAAAACCGGTTTGTGTTGACGGACAAAATGCACTCCGGAGCGCTGAGCACAAATTATAACACCCCAGTGCACCGAGCCATGTTTGTGTGAAGTGTCATTTCCAAAGTTACTCAACTGTCTAACTTTAGAGATTTCGCAGACGAACTGCCTACGACAATGAAATGGTGGACAAAGCTTTGCTGTTTGTATCATTTTAGTCATTAGTCTAGCCGTGCCTAAAGCTTTGGCGTTCTAGAGATCTCAGAAAACACCTATGGAGTTACAACACCGTCCACATGTGGTGGAATGGCACTAGCAATCAAAATGCTGTGTCACACAACCTACGCAACGTCACAGGATTCTGGTGGTTCCAAAATTCTCGCAATTGTCCTGCAAGTTTCGAAGAGTTACGAAGGCCTAATTTCTTTATCTGTGTATCATCGTTATGTTACATAATGAAACAGCTAATTTAAAGGTTGAAATAAACACCACAGACGTAGAAAAATGAAAACGACAGATAACAGGCTATGGCATATTTTTCCCCCCACTGGCTCCAATTAAAGCGTTGTCAGTCGTAAGGCTTTCTTGTTTCACTGTTTAACTGTCTGTTAACGGACCCCTAGAGTTTATGGTAGTGGTACTCCATAAGTAGTAGTGAGACCGGGAATTGTCTTGTATTTCCCATGGTTGACCCATAGATATAAATTAAGTGACCATTGTTTATTCTAAATCCATTACTGATTTTATTTTGTTTACAACAGATACACAAAGTTGTTTTGCAGGGGGTTTTGTGTCTTGAAACATTGCATAAACCTCCTAATTCCTCTAGTGAAGTGTGAATGTCCGTGTTGGCCAATCCGTGACACCTCGGCAGCTCCACGGTGTTAAAAGCCGTTTTAAATGTCTGTAATGTTTATTGGATATTCCAATGTAAACGTTAACCGAGTCCGGCCACCACAGGAGGGAAGCCGTCTTTGTCACGAGACAGAGAAGTAACGTGTGAGCGCTTGATGTCTACAGTTAAATAACATCCTGATGGTTACAGAACAGGGGAGTCTGACATCTGGGGGGCAAACGGACGCTGCCAAAGAAAACTGTCACGTTGATGTGATATGATTTTGAGCGCTCTTTAAGGAAAGTATGCTCAACTGGATAAGATACATTTTTTGGATGTATATCATATTTTGTTGACTCAACACAGGCCAGTTATTAATGTTAGCAGCGCTTGCCTGCACTATTATTTTATAAAGTGATAAGATTTTCTTTATTTTCACTCTATTGGGTTACTTGACAAAAGTAAATAGGAATATTAGGGTCTTGTGTGTTACCGCAATGAAAATGCAAGCAGAGTGACTTAATTTAAAACATTTATAGCCTACAATCTTTTCTCTCATTGTCGAATCAGGTTCATTGCTATTTTGGAGTGTTGTGAAATTTTAACAACTCGAGCGCGGAAGCATATTGTTTTGATTTAGGGTTTAGCAGAGTTACGCTCTCACTTAGGTGTTAATTCTCTTGTAATTACAATGAGTAAAACCTTGATGTTCAAGGTGATAAGTCTTGATGACACATAGAAAGTTCTGCTGTTTCCTCTTTTCTGTGTAGTCACACGGAGTTACAAAGATTAGCCTTCAGTTTCTGTGAACACTCAAAGCACTTACTGTCGTAAGCTCTAAGTGTGGGCTGATAAATTATGAACAGCGATAAGTATCTTCAACTGTTGTTTCTTTTGGAGGGAGTGGGCGGCGTGTCCCCCCTCCTTCCGTAGGACCAGCAAGAGTGGTTTATGTAAATGCTTGATTTTAATTATGCTAGGAGGACGGCCCTATTCTCTGCCCAATAAAAATGGACCGAGGCTGACACCTGGTTATAAACACAGGAAGGATTCCAAAGTCCTAATCAGAAATCTGTTGAAAAATTAACAGGCATCCACCGAGAGACGCGACGAACCGGGCACAATGACTTCCAGTAAAGTTCAGCTTCCTGGCGAAGTGGAGACCGATCCCGCTGAACTCATGGCATCGCTCCAACTGATGCCCTCGCCGGTGCCCAACCCGGAGATAAAGTACACCAAGGTTTGTTTGGTCATCTTAAACTTTATTTGAAGTTGTGCATCATGAAAACTACTCAGACAAGCGAGAACAAAAATTCAGTTTCCGATGAATACGATGTACGTTTGTCACTTTTAACCAGTGTGCGCAATCCGAACCTTGCCAAACTAACGCAAAGCGCAACGTACTTGGCATCAGTAGGTAATCGTCGGACATGTTCTATTGTTTTGCCTCAAATTTTACAACATATGAACGGCTGTATTGGTTCATATGCTTAAGCTTTATCTTTTCTATGAAGAGTTCAGGGTAGTGTTAAGGGTAAAGTACTTTGGATAAAAACGTGTAGTCAGATCTTGGTAAACGTTGTGCACTTCAAAAATATGTAAAATGATGGTTGCTATTTTTAATTATAGATCGATTGTCTACTCTATTCTATCGTAACAGTGCTAATATTGATTATCAGAAAAGAGCAAATGTTGCTGGGAACTTTTTTATATGACAAGAGGTGAAGAAGTGAGTAGAGTTTAAGAGTTGATATCTGACCCTTATACGTGTGCATTCTGGAGAATCTGAGTCACATTTCCATCAAATTTTGTTATTCGAATTGTGATAACACTAGATGACTATCTGTCGGTGATGTTAGACAGCGGGGGATTTGGGGATTAGAAAAAGAGAGTTAAAGAAAAAAAGAAAAGTAAAATAGCACCCTGCTTGAAAATCGTCGATAACTGCGATGTCAGTGTACCATATCATTGCTTTTAGTTAGAGATAGTTGCACATCATTTCAAAGATCCTCGCACAATGAATCAGTGTGCTGCGTAATTGTTGCCAAATATTTTGGGGTAACAGGTCACATTTTAAAAATCCACATGTGGCATGAGAATTGTTCCACTATTAACCTTGAGGCGCCATGAATCCACTGAGCGTGTATATTAAGTTTCTGGCTGATTTATGAAATTTGTTTTGCAGAATGAGCGTCTGTTTGCGAGCACATGTAATATCGAGAATCTCGGATTAAAGTTACTGTTAGTTGTTGCAGGTTTAACGTAACATCTGCATGGGGCAGCATTTACCAAATGCATATATGGTTTACATTTCTGCGCGGTATTCAAATGTCTTTATACTGGAGATTTATTTTTACTGTCCGTCTAACGTGAATGATCCGCTTTTTAAGAAAGCTTTAATGTAAGTGCGGCCTTTGTGTCTTCGAAGTACCATGCTTGATTTTTTAAGGTTCAAGGCCTGGCGTATCTTTTTCGGCCACGATGGAATATTTTACGTGCGATTAGTGTACAGCCCAAACAGAGAGCGGTTTTTTTTGAAACAGCAAATTGGAACAATTGAAAAAAGTACACGTGACTATCACGCATAATTTACAATATGTACGACATTTTAGGTAGGAGGACTGTATTAATGAGCCAGCGCAATTTGAATGCACATAGAGTCTGAACTGACGCGTTTAGGGCTTACCTGGTTAGTCATGCAACAGTTGTAAAACACGTAAAACGTAATCACGTGCAAGAGGTTTTGAAACAAGATTAATCAAGAATCAAAAAGACCAGGGTGACAGAAAATGGCGTTATGCCAGACAAGTGGGTGAAGAGGTATTGGGATAAAATTCCATGACACAAATCCATTTATTGTTGATGTAGCCTAACCTTTATGATTTTAAAAACAGAAACTGAATAGTCATAGGTGTGCCAGACTGGTTACATTACTACTGTCAACCCATATCTTTTGCCATACACTGGTGGTGTGGGGGCAATTGTTTTATTGCATTAAGACTAAAGGGCAAACGGAGGACAGTGCATTGACAAGGCATGGGGTGTTGTAACTTGCTCTCTGCATGGCAGGAAGAACAAAGGCCACTTTCCTTGCAGAGAGATGGAGAGAGAGAGAATAAGCGTGAGGTACCTCTGTGTAATGCGTAGTCATGATTGTCTGCCTCCTTCATTCACTTTTTGTTGTTGATGTAGTGTAAATTTTATGATTTTAAAAACAGAAACTGAATAATCATAGGTTTGCCTGACTGGTTACATTACTACTGTCAATCCATACAGTATCTTTTACTGCAGTCTGGTGGTGTGGGGGCAATTGTTTTATTGCTTTAAGGCTAAACGGCAAACGGAGGACAGTGCAATGACAATGCATGGAGTGCAGTGTTGTAACTTGCTCTCTGTATGGCAGGCAGAACAAAGGCCACTTTCGTTGCAGAGAGATAGAGAGAGAGAGAGGGAGAGAGAGAGAGAGAGAGAGAGAGAGAGAGAGAGGATAGGCGTGAGGTACCTCTGTGTAATGCACAGTCATGCTTGCCTGCCTCATTCATTCACTTCTTCCTCAGTCTCTGTTTTTCCTCTGCTATCTAACAAAATGAATGCGTGCAAAGAAAAATGAAAGAGGAGGAGACTTGGTGTATTAACCCTTAGGAATTTGAATTATCTGAGGCCTTTTGGACATGTGTGTGTGTGTGTTTGTGTGTGTGTGTTTTAGGGGGGGGGTTTCCTGATTTATGGACACCCCCTGACATGATCTCTCTTCACACCCTGTTCTACCTTAGTCAGGAGAAAGAACACACACACACACACACACACACACACGGAGCTCTGGGTCTGATTTTACAAACTGTACTCCAGTACTCTAGTTCTTATTCTGTTTTCTGTTTCATTCTTGCCAGAACATTGTGTTGATTGCAGAGTGTTGTTTTTGGTTAATTTTCATTCAGCTCCTGCTGTTATGAAACAGCTAAAATCTGAACTGATGAATTAAAAGAAAGAAATGTCCACTTTGGACATTTCTATCATTCAAAACGTAATAAAATGAATCTATAATGAAACAATTTAAAGTTGTAATGCACAGAGGACAGTTAAAAACGATTTTAAATTTGTTTTCTTGTATTCCTGAGAGGATAAATTAGATGCATGCAAGTTTATGGCCACTGTTAATTTCCTGCAGTGATTACACGTAATTTACGCACAGTGTATACTCCAAATGTTATAAAACTCCCCAAAACCTGAAAGCATTATGTAAGTAAAATGAATATATTAGACTTTGCTGTGTGTAGTATTGGCTTTGTTCTCAGTGTCAGAAGTTCAGGTTGTCCCTCAGGTCTGTTACTTAACGTTTTTTATCACTGCACGTTTTGTCAGTGAGCATGAAAATGAGATGTTATCAGCCCAGATATTTAGCCCTAGCCTTGCCCCCTCCCATGAACTTTTCACATCTTTGATACACCTGCACTTTCTCCCTCTCTCCTCCGGTGTTTATTATGTGACGGTTTTGTCACCTGTGGTTGCACTGTTTTGGACTCTGTGGACCCCCCCCATCCCACCCCAACACCCCCCCCCCCCACTACTCCCCACTGTCTCTCATATCTCAGGCTGTAATTTATCAGATGGAAAATTCTCCCTGTAGTTTTTTTCAGATGCTTCAATGAATTATTATTCAGTAATCTAGTCTGCACTTTCAACCGTGACCAGGAGTAAGATGGAATAACGTCTTATGTAAACAGTACATAAACAGTGACTACCCAGTGAGAACTTGCCCTTTGAAGTTAACTAATTAGATATTAGATAGTATGCACCAGCTTTCCTCCTATCTATCTTTGTTTATCACATGTGTGTTTTTCCATTTCTTGCACTGCATGGTCAGGGCCTCAGTGGTCAGAGTGGAGTAGGGATGAGATAAAAAGATAGGCTCATTATCTTCCCTCTACTATGTAACAGCCTTTAGACTGAGGGTTTTTATCTTCCAGTTTGAAAATGTCAAAGTCCTGTTGTGTTGGTGTAAGCAAGGCACTCTATACTGCTGCATCAACTCTCTCTCCCTCTCTCTCTCTCTCTCTCTCTCTCTCTCTTTCAGTTAAAGTTAGTTTATTTCAGTGATGTGCTTTATTGGCATAAGTGTTCACAGTACCAGAGTAGTTGCAACATGAAAAGTTCAAAAGTATCCAAAACCACAAGAATACCAAAATTTATCAGTAAACCATAACAAGACTGTACCAAGTCAAACAGCAGGCAAAACAAGCACACGTATCTCCATAGCAACAAAAGCAACAAACTATAACAGAAAGAAAGAATGAAAGAAAGAAAGAAAGAAAGAAAAGCTTGATTTGATTAGGGAACCAATAGAATCAATGTCCATTTCATTTTAGGATTATCTTTGTTAGCTTTGCTTGTTGTTACTCAGTTTGTTTGGGGGGGGGGGGGTGCTGTGAATCTTACTCAAATTTGTGAACGCTCAGATAAGATTATGCCTATTGTTCCATAAAGTTCAGTCTTATTTATTTTATGATGTGATCTGCACCTGTCCAATTCTTCACTCTCCCTCTCTCTCTCTCTCTCTCTCACACACATACACACACACACGCACACACACACACTGATTGGTAGGGTCTTGATGAGCAAGACCTGTGTAGAAAAGCTGTGTTTGATTGGCCACAGGAAAGGAACCTGCAGGCTTATCAGTTAGTGTGTCCGCCAGGCTGATTTTATCTGTTAGGAGACGATTAATTAGCCACCTCTGATGGCCAGGACAGGAGAGACAGATAGCTCTGTGTATTAGGGTGAATGATAGGGGCCTTCACTCTAGAGACATGTATGAGGGGAACATCTTGACGAATTTATCTGGCCAGGAAAGATTCAGCTTGTGCTGTTCAGTTATTGAAAAAGACAGTAAAAGCCTGGTTATTTACTTTTAATAATATGAGCAAAGGGAGATAAGGAGGATCCCCTTCAATAATTACCTTGAAGATCTGTCTGCGTTCTTATCTTATCATTAATAGTTTTCTGTGTAGGTGATGACAAAAAAATCCCCCCCCCCCCCCCCCCGCTGTTTTTTTGTTCTGTTACTTTAATTCTACAGGGTGAAAATGTGAGTACATTAGCTAGACAGATATGACCCTAGTTAATATTAAACTGGTTAAAAAGTAATTCATGGTTTGCTGATAAGAAAGTATAAAGTGTCCTAAATTTCTTTAATGATCTTAAAAAAAAACTGCATTCTGGGTATCAGTGTATGTCCAGCATCTGAATGTGGTTTAATGTTCAACTGGGTGAATTCAGCAGAGAGGAGCTGATGACCGCTGTAGTGTTCCCATCGCCACAGGGTCCTAGCTTACAACCATACACTTCAACCTGACCCTGTTTCTTCTTTGACAAACTTAAACCACAACATATCACAAAAGCAGAGCTTTTCTCTGTGACCGTTTGCTCATTTACATTCTCACAACTTTCCGCCTCCTTATTTTAACCACCGCAGCGAAAAAGACTGGCGTGTACAGGGAACGTTTGTTCTGAACTGAGTTCTGTAAACCAAGCGAGTTTTGTCAAGCTTTGTAAGTTTTGTAAACTAATCTGTTTGAGAAGGAAACGGTGACAGTTTGACTGAATGAAGCAGGTTCCGTGAATCCATCAGTGGCTGAGAGACTTCAGATGGAGGCTGGGGTTTCCCACCTCATGGTGCTGTGCAGCAGGGTGTAAAATATGACTCATTCTCCCGGCGTGGGTCAGTGGCCCCGACTGGAAAGAGCCTGACCTGTGGTTCTGGAGTTCCTCACTTCAAAACCAGCTTTTTCTCACTGTGATCCACATCAAACAGCAGTGTAGGTAGGGGAGACAGGGAACCACACTGATTTATAGTGACCGGCGTGGTGAGCATTCTCTCTCTCTCTCTCTCTCTCTCTCTCTCTCTCTCTCTCTCTCTCTCTCTCTCTCTCTCTCTCTCTCTCCGTCTTTTTTCACCATCATTTGCTCGGTCTCCCCCCTTTCCAGTTGACTTTGAGGCTCCTTTAGGTTTCTCCATCTCATGTTGTTATGTAACATACATCATTTTTAGTTGAGGTACAGAGTTTAAATCTTTGAATCTTTGATGGGTGTTTTCATTGTGATGTCACAGTGTGTGAATCTCGTCACTATGACAACAGCGCAGACTGAATATGAAATATCTGGAGATTTACAGAGGAAAAGCTTCATTTGAGAGCCAAATGAGAGCCTAAGATTCAACAGTTAGTGGCAGTGATCTACTCATTTTTTCAACACTTTTTTTTCATTCATCATTTCTCACTTCCCAGAACCATTGATGAAAGTCAGACATGAGGATTTAGGCAAGACAGTTTGTTAGGGTGACACTGCAGAACTGATAGTGTGTTATATTAGTCTGTCATCTGTCACTGATCCATATTTCAGCATCTGGTCTTTGGGAGTCTCCACTGATTTTGACTCCACTGATTTACCAGGTCGGGATTTTTCAAATTCAGTTTTAGAGGTCCAGAGTTATAATGTTGGTTTTTGTCATCAGCTCATAATTCGAAGCTTTTTTTTTTTATGATTTCATTATTTGATTTTTCACCTGGGAAGCAGGTGTGTGAACCCTTTTGGAGACCAGTTGGTATCAAGAGGAAAAACCAGCAGTACTCCAGACCAACAGAACTGGATCATTCTAAACTGGGTTGTCAAGCCCTTGATGAACAGAATGATATGACAAATCAAGGCCAAATGTGCACAGCTGGTTAGGCACAAAGAACTGAAAAACACTGACTCAGAGAAGAGAGGAAGAGTGAGAGAGCGTGAAGATGAAAAAACAAAAATTCAACTTTCCTTTTTGTGAGCTAACTCTCTCTCTCTCTCTCTGTCTCTGTCTCTATGTGTCTCTCTATCTCTCTGAGGTTGTAACTGTAGTAATTATCAGTGTGTTGAAACGTGTCCAGAATTGGAACGGAAAGCAAGGGCCCATGGTAGGAGAGGATATGAAACTTCCTGTGCAGTCTGGGATTGCAGGTGCCTTCTATGAGTCCGTCTGGTTGTGGAATCTTGGCCTGTTGCATAGAAACATGCGCATATATATATTTTTAATATTTTTTTTTTTGCTTGCCCCCTTGAAAATTGCCAAGAAATGAGTGCCATTAAATATTCCTCATCTGTTCAAGTTATGAGAAGTTGCTTGCGGCCAAACAGATGTTTTGCTGGCTGCTGAGAGAGAGAGAGAGAGAGAGAGAGAGAGGGAGGGAGAAAGAGAGAGAGAGAGAGAGAGAGAGAGAGAGATGCAGAAAGCTCTGGCATTCTCTGCCCTGTTTTCATGTGCAGCAACAGAGAGTCTCCAGAGAGATCTTGGAGGGGCAGATGAGAATGGAATCAACTCGATGACTGTTAGAATCATTCCCGCTCTTTTCCATGCCGAGTCCAGCTTGCCTCAGCATTCCCATCAGGCCCCTGTACTTCTGGGCGATAACCCCTCTTCCTGTGTGAAGTAATGCCGTTGACAGCACTGACTGTATCTCAGCATTAAATAGAAGCAGAGCAGACACACACACACACACATGCACACGCACACACACACTCACACACACACATACACAGGCAAGCACAAACACCCACACACACATTGTGTGTATGCGCCCCTCTCTGAAATCTGTTTGCAATAGGTATGTTTCATCATTTTATTACCCTAACAAACAGACAGCGTCAGTGTGAACAGATCGACAGCTTGAGGAGAAAAAAAAAAAAAAAACGCGACAGTGTCTCTAAATGTTTGCAGCTGTCCTGTGGCCCGCTCTTAAAAATGTGACCCATCCACAGACGGCCCGTTTTCCCATCTGCCCCGGCGGCTGCCCTGGGGTCCGGAGGCTTGCGTGTCCTCACGACACAGAGAGGAACTCTCCCCGCTTGTTTCTACGATGGCTGCTTTGTTTACCAAATAATGGAAAGAGCCAGCAGCTGCAACAGAAATCTGTTTATTACAAGCACACTAAATTTCATTTTGTTCAACTGTATTTTCTTTAATTTACTTTAATCAGTTTGGATAGCAAAATCTGTTTCCATTCCAGTGAAGCATGTTGTAGTTTTGAACACGCTTCGCCGCATTGTTCTGAAGTTGACACGAGTAGTATTAGAGCAATAACGACCTAATACGCTGAAATAACTACAGCACAAAAAGAGGTAGACTTAATATTGAATCTATTACTTAATGTTGAGTCTATTATGTTTTGAAACATTATAAAACTGGGGTTTCGCTCTTTTCAGCCAGAACAAGGCAGGTCTTTGAACTCGTGACGGGAGAGAGTCATCGGTCTCTCTGAAATTTTGCACTTTTGCACTTGTGTTTTTCCACCTCCTTTTTTTTTTTTTTCTTCAAAGCGAAAGGGAGCAATTTTAAGAAACATGGAGAGTTGATTTACAGCCTGATCCTGTCTTCTTTATCAACCCTCCTCAATAGGGACGAGACAAAAGTCCTTACAGCCCTCTGAGCCCAGGAGATGCAGGGCCAAATGGCCACGGATGGCTGTCCTTTTCTGCCCCGTGATTTAAATGGCGGCCCTGTATTATCCTCGGCCGTTCCGGGGTGCCGTGTGAGCAGGGCCGCGTCGGAGCATAAAGCAAACCCACCGACCGAATTCTTAAACACAGACTGTAGGGCTGTCAGGGGGCCAGGCCTGATTTAGGGCGTTCTTGCCGAAAGTGGCCCCAATAAATTTTAAAACTAATTCCGTGCTCTATGGGGCTTTCTGTTTTTGTAACGTACCCCCGGGTTCGTTGTGGCCACTGACACTTTTATGAAGTGCTCTTAATGAGAGGCAGATTAAAAGTGGATGCATCGTGCCTGAGAATTAGGGGCACCCAGAGAAGGGCCCAGGGATGGGCTAAGGTCTGGCGGAGCGCAGCGTGGAGCATGGAGGGCTGATTCAGATGAATTTGAGAGTGATGTGAGTACAGAGTGGTACAGGCTGACACAGGAGGCCTAGATTGTTCAGAAGTGAGTTATTTATGTCCAAGGCTTTTTTTCCCTGTAAGCTAGCCAAATTCAAGAGAAGCGAGGGAGAGAGGAGAGAGTAAGAACAGAGAGGAGAGAAGAAGAAGACAGGAGGGTGTAGAAACAGCCAGGCTCCAAATGAACTGGCATTTTATACCTATTCTAAAGTAAACATCCCACACGGGTTTACAGCCAATTAAATTCTACTTAAGCCCCTAGACTTATGTCGGTAAACATGTCGGAAGGTTCTTGGAGGCCCACGTTGGAGGGACACTTGAAGACGGCCCTGTGTTTTGTTTTAAGTGAATGTTCTCTCCCTCCAGTGTGAGAGGAAAGCAAAAGCAAGTGTATATAGTTAGGGCTCCAAGCCAGATGATGTTTCAGTAACACCTCATTCGTCAGTGAGACTGTCAGCAATTAAAAACAATTTCTCAGGAATCAGAGTTTGCCAGATCCAAACGAACCCATGTGCCAAAACGCAGTCGCAGTCTATGTTTGCATAACTCACATATTAGATATTTGCCATATTTGTCAAATCAAATCAAACCTCACATTTCGGTATGCCCTTCTTTCTTCTTCTTCTTCTTCTTCTTTTTTATTTTTGTATGAACATATTTTAGTCTTGTTGAACTGAGCTGCAGAATAGTTGCACACGACTAAGCGTATGTTTATCGGACCATTCTTGTGTTATCTTTGGTGTGTATGAAGATATATTTTTCTTCTCCTCTTTATCGAGCTTGAAAATTCTCTGTTTGGAATCCGAGGCAGTTGTTTAACGGACTGCTTCCTTTAACGCATCACAGAACCCAAGTGCTGCACGTGCTTTATGGTCTCGTAAACGAGCAGTGATGCTGTGAAGCCTATGTGTGAGCGTGTGTGTGTGTGTGTGTGTGTGTGTGTATGTGTGTGTGAGGGGATGTCTGGTATCTGATAGGGATTTATCTTTCTCTCTCCCTGCCCCCTCCTCTCTCTGTCTGGTCTCTGGATCACTCCCTAGAGAGTGATACTGGGCAGACTGGAGGATCATACCAGATTCCCAGAGATTCCTTCTCTTGCACCACAGCCTCGAAACACCCTAAAGAAACAGGCAGTGAAACTTTACTCATAGTTATCATTTAGTTCTGCCCAAATGAATTCAATGAGCAGTCACTGTGGGTACAGCAAAGTCCCAATGCAATAATTCTAATGGATTAAAAACAATTAGTTAACAAGTGCATCAGTACAGCAATCAGTAAAGCAGTCAGCCTGTGCTACACATCTCTCAATGATATTGTTCTTTGGACTGGTCCTCTCCTTGTCTGCAGTTTCTATTCTCCACACATGTAAATTGGTCCCAGAAATGTTTTGTTTCAAATATAACTGATTGTGGTCTATTGTTTGTCCACAAATGCATTTTTTTATGGCATAATGAAAAAGACATGTTGTTTCAGTCAAATCAAATCACCGATTGAGATGACATGCTTTGGCATGTAAGGGGTCTAGGTATGCCCTGTAAACAGTTTAAGAGTGATTTGATCAAGTGAGGTTTTTAGAGCCTGTGGCTTTGCGAAATTGTTGGAGAAAATATTTTTATTCTTCCAATCATACAATCATTTCCCATACATGATTCACTGGTCTTTCAGCTGAAACTGTTTCTATTCTTTCCGCAGCTTTTCATCAACAACGAATGGCAAGATTCAGTCAGTGGAAAAGTTTTCCCCACATACAACCCTTCAACTGGAGAGAAGATCTGCGATGTTCAGGAGGCAGATAAGGTACGGTTGTTGTTTTGGGAGACGGTTTACCTCTGAGCTCTCTGTGTGTGCCAGCTAAGAAGTTTGGCTTTTGAAATTCTTCTAGAGTAGTTGTTGCCATACAGTGGCTCTTTGGAATTTTTTGGCACGTCTGTGGGTGAGTCTAAGTAATGAGCGGGAATATAGTTTAGTCTAATGCGGTCTGATAGACCAGCCGTTCTTGCCATCCCCTCCCAGATCACAGCTTTAGTGTGGAAAAACAGAATGGATGCAGGAAAGTGTGAATGAATGTCCCAGAGTGCCTGGCTGGTAGAGTCATGGAGATTCATACGGAATTCCATTTGTCCCAGAGGTGAACAAACACCTGTTTACATGAATTGCTTATAGTTTTAAATGTCTCCTCTCTCACTCTCTCTCTCTCTCTCTCTCTCTCTCTCCCCCTCTCTCTCTCTTTCCCCCTCTCTCTCTCTCCCTCCCTATCTCTTGCTCTCTCTCTTGTTTTCTCTTGTTGACTCCTTCACCCTCTGTTTCTTCTTTTTTTCTTTTGGTTTCTCCCTCCTTCAACTCATCGACCCCCCACCGGACTTCTCATCCTTTCACCTCTGCTCTTTCTTTTCTCACCCTTTCTCCTCAACCCTCCCCCCCCCCTCACTCTCTTTCTTTTTTTTCATGATCTCTTTCTACCCCCTACCCCTTGGTGCAATCTCTCTTTCTCATTCTCTTTTTTTAAACACACCACCATCATCCACCTCTCTCTCTCTACCTCTCTCTTTCTGTCTCTCTCTCTCTTGCTCTCTCTCTCTTTCTCCCCTCTCTCTCTATCTCTCTCTCTCTCTCTCTCTCTTTCTCTCTCTCTCTCTCTCTCTCTCTCTCTCTCTTTCTCTCTCTCTCTCTCTCTCTCTCTTTCTCCCTCTCTCTCAGGCGGACGTGGACAAGGCAGTGCAGGCAGCTCGGCAGGCTTTCTCTCTGGGGTCAGTATGGAGGCGTATGGACGCTTCGGGCCGGGGCAAGCTGCTGTCTAAGCTGGCTGACCTAGTGGAGAGGGACTGTGCCTACCTCGCGGTAAGTGCCCCACTGGCCTGTCCCCCATCAGCAGAGTTTATTCAGGAGAGAGTAGACGGGAGCTCCAAATTCATCAGGACAAGAGGGGTTTCAGCATACAAAGACCATCTCAACAATGACCAAGTGTCTAATGAGTGGGTCTTTCTGTTGCTCAGGGTTTGATTGAGGCATAGTGGCAGGGCCTTTTGGGCTTGTTGCTTTTGTAACAATTTCAATTTGTTCCGCAAACGTTTGAAATCCATGTTGACGGTGGTTGAGGGTTGGCTGCTCCATGACCTTTCGGTGCTAACGATCGCATAAGTTAGAACTCGAAATGAATCGCAAAAAGGGAGCGGTGCCATGGTTACTACGGTTTTTGCTCCCTTTTTTTGCTTTATCAAAGACATCCCATTTTACCTCTGATTCACAGAAATGTGTGAAAAAAAAAAACAGAGACGTGGAAAGAAAAAAACATTGTTACCATCTTTAGATATCGGACGCAGTCTTTGTGGCCCTTTTAATTTTACATCTCTGTTGTTGCTCTACTGGTATATGACTCTAACGGTCTAAAACAATGGAATGCCTTTCCCCATGTCTGCACAAGTGTCAAAGCTGATTATTTTGGAAGACAAACGTAATGTTCATGTGGTAATGATAACATTTCATACGATATTAATCCCTCACTGATAAGAAATCATGAATCCATGACAAATACATAACATAGCCACTCCACCAAAGTTTGACGAGTATCACGTTTCCACTCGGGACCAGATTTAAGCGGTATGCCTTTGCCGGGGAAGTATTAAATGCTCTATGGGGAAGAGTGAGATTTTATCCCTATACACAATTTTTCATCGCCGCACTCCTACTCCCTGATGTCCTCCCCTGAGCTCCTCTGTTTCTCTACCCAGACTCTCGAGTCTCTGAACAGCGGGAAACCTTTCTTTCCCGCTTACTTTGTGGATCTTCAGGGAACTATTAAGACACTCCGATACTTCGCTGGATGGGCCGACAAGAACCATGGCTCCACCATTCCTATCGGTATGTTTACTTAATCTCACGTTCACAGCGCAGACACACATACACACACACATAAAACACGTAAGGCACAGGAGATGGAGAGACAGAGGTCTGTTGAAAGTTAATAAAAGAATTATTTGAAGACTGGCTTTAAGAGAAAATTACATAACTTCAAAACAGGGTTCTTTTTGGGGGGGGGGTGTTTCTTTTTTTTTTTTTTTTTTGTAAATTTGAAGAAACATGACTTTTGTTTTCCAAGATTACCTAATGTTCAGATGAGCGTAGCATATGTTACCCTGAAACACTATAGTAGGACCACAGTTCTCCTAATCAGGCAGCCAGACTACCGCAGCACCAGCAGGGTTTTTTTACGTGACTGCAAGGTGGACGAGACACTCCTGCCCAGGCTTAGCAGAACTCGTTTGGGGAGAGGGTGGGGGGGGGGCAGTAGCAAGATCAGGGAGGAAGGAAAGGAGGAGTGGAGTGGGTGGCTGCATGTTTTTTTTTTTTCTTGGACGACTTCAGGAGATGTTGTGAGGGCAGAGAGGTGCTCCGTGGGTAAACAGCCTCTTGTCCCTGAGCAGTTGTAAATCTGAGCCGTAATGGCTGCCCTCCCGTTGAGATTGCCACTGGCGGAGCGCAGTGACAGCTCTGGGGCGGGGGGGGCAGTAGGGGTCTATTCTGGCTAATTTAGCGGTTTGAAAGGGACGCAGCGGGGAGCCAGGAGGCGGCTGGACAGCAGCTTCTGGGTTCTGATGTCACGGGGCAGCCATTAGCAGGGGGAATTTTGGGAGAGGGAGGAGGGGTGGCCAGAGGAACAGCATATCTGCACTCTGTTCAAGGGCCCAGATGCACTGAGGTGAGTGTTTTGTGGTGGTGGTGGTGAGGGGGGGTGGGGTGGGGGGTGTCTGTGTAATTACTGTGCATTCCTAGACCGTCTTCTACTATCTCCCTCAATTCAAACAGGCAAGGTGTGGCTGCGTGGGCAGTCGCTGTACGACCTTTCCGGGCAACGAAACGCAGAATCGTCAGAGGGGGAGAAAAAAAAATAAAAAACCAGCGCAAATCTCTGTGTCACGACCAGAGCCCTGTGCAAAGCCTTTTATTATGTTCCTAAACTAAACCGACATAACTACGTTCTCAAAGCTGTGCCATATTTCATTTCCAATCTAATCAGTTATAGTATTACAGCACAAACAAACATGATGTGTGCTTTGGGCAGAGCCTTATCTGGCCACCAGGGAAGATGAATCATACGACTGCTTCAAGTCCAGATGCTCTTTCCCAAGTGAATGTTGCACTAGCTTTGGCTTTGAAGTGAGTGAGCTCTAAAGAACACAGTGGAATATTAGAAGGAACAGACTCTGATAAATACAGTGACATGATTTAGCTGTGTTTTAACTGCAGATATGCAGAGAAAGACCATGTCCAAGCGCTGGCTGCATTCTTCAGCTCCTTATACTTGGCGAAACTTTTCTTCTTCTATATTTATTTATTTATTTATTTATTATTTATTTATTTATTTTTGTTGCTATTTTTAAACGAAACACGATAAGTAAAGAAGAATAAGTTGCTGCAGTCATCTAGTTTTGCTCATGTTACATTAAATGATGCCTTTTCATTTTGTTGTTACTACGCATTTTAAAGTCCGTGGATTTTAACAATGCAGAGAATCATACCGCTGCTCGCTACTCTTTGTTTCTCCTGTTTGTTCACACATTGCAAAAACAAAACAAAACAAAAACACAAAACACGGAGTGGACCTGTGTTAGACAATCGCCCTGTGTTCTCAGTGCCTTTTGTTTTTTTTGTCACAGATGGAGAATATTTTACATTCACCAGGAATGAGCCAATCGGAGTGTGTGGACAAATCATCCCTGTGAGTGCCTGTCTGTTTGTTTTCCATTCAAATTGATCTGGACAGAGCAGAAATAATACCCTGTTTCCATAGTTGGACAGCTTTGACCAAAGAAAGAAAGAGTTTAGCTCATTAGGGTGAGGGAGGCAAGAGAATGTGGGGCATGAGGGAAGGAGGGAGGGAGGCTGGGAGGGAGGGAGGAGGGGAGGCAGGCTGGGAGGTTGCTGGACTGGGACAGAAGATGGACTTAAACCTTCTCTTTTTGCTGAAACACATTGTGAAGGTTCCTGGAAGTCTCTGATATGCTTATCTGCCGCCAATGTACGTCCGTTGAAAACAGCTGGCAGGGAGAGAATGAGAAAAGATTGTGCCAGGCTAGAGGGGGCTGAGAGAGACAAACAGACAGACATTCAGATAGACAGAAGGATAGAGACAGACATAGAAAAAGAAATAGACAGAAAGAAAGAAAGAAAGAAAGAAGGAAAGAAGGAAAGGAAGAAAGAAAGAGAGGCATGACCACAGGCTTAAGAGCATTCTTGGCGGAACAGTGGGTTAAGTCTCCAAGACTTTTGCGAAATGAGAAAAATAACGAACGTTTGACATGATTCACACATCGTTTTCTCCTATCTCTGACTCCTGCTCGTGGGACGTCAGAAGCGCTACATGGTCAAGGTCAATCCTTTTACAACGTTCAGTTCAACAAAGGAACTGAAACTAAGTTCACGAATTATGAAGAATATTCAGGGAAAATGAGAGATGATTCACGGTCAGATGATTCCGTTTTATCGAATGATTTAAATGGAATTTACTCCAGTCTCGCGGGTTGGTTGATTATATCAGCGATTATGGAATGGTATAAATGAGTGAGTGGTGATGCAACTCGGTGATTCAGCGTGAGACGCGTCCACCCCCGGGATACAGGCTAACAAGTTGTAACTGTGAGGAGTGTGTTGACCGAACGCACTCTGATGACGTCCTGTGTGCGTGTGTGTGTCCAGTGGAACTTCCCGCTGATGATGATGGCGTGGAAACTGGGACCAGCCCTGAGCTGTGGGAACACGGTGGTCTTGAAACCGGCTGAGCAGACCCCGCTTACGTCCCTCTACGTTGGCGCTCTGATCAAAGAGGTACGCCACACAACGCGTCTCTTGTCCTTCTTTTTTTTTTTTTTTCTTTTTCTTTAATTCTTCTTCGTTTCTGCAGTTTTTGTTGTTCTGCCTCTCCCTCTCTCTCTCTCTCTCTCTCTCTCTCTCTCTCTCTCTCTCTCTCTCTCTCTCTGAGATTCATCTTTCTTGGATGTTTTGTTCATCCTGTCTTCCTCTGCTTCTTCTCTTCCTCCTGTAGGGATATTGGGTTGGGTCTGGATTCCCCTGCGCTGTTTGTGGTTGTTTTGGCTGGGCTGTATGCTCTCCGCTAAAGGCCGTTTCCTCCGCTTTTGTTTTGACAGGCTGGATTTCCACCAGGAGTGGTCAATATTTTGCCAGGCTACGGGCCAACAGCAGGAGCTGCGATAGCTTCACACATGGGCATAGACAAAGTCGCTTTCACTGGATCAACTGAGGTAAATTTTTCTATCAGACCCTCTTCCTGTTTGGAAGAATCGCTCTCGCCCGCCTCGTGAAGTGACACAGTGACCAACATATGTAAAAATACAAGAGGTCAATGGAGATAGTGATCAGTGGGTCTTTATGAGTGCAGTGATTTAATGTGGTTTGAATGAACACCAATAAGGACTTTTTATGGGAGAGCTGAGCCCTGTACTTAGGCCTCCCTGCGGGAGGTTCATTGGTGAGCTATCTCCCACTAACACTAGACATAAAAGAATGCTCAGAAGCTTGTCTCCATTTGCATAGTACTCTCTAATAAAGGAACATCACAGAAGATGTCGGAGGAGGAGGGTATTAAGTGAGGAAAGGCACAGGTGGTCTATCTTTGGTCCCTAAGTACTAACAGACTTCATGGAACAGGACAGAACAGTACTTATATAACTAGAACCTGAGTACCATAGGCTTCCCCTCCATTTCAAAAGTCAGATCAGCATATGCTAACCATACCCATACTTCACGTGTGCTACTCTCTCTCTCTCTCTCTCTCACTCACTCTCCTTGACAGAGACCAGTCACACAAACTGGTTGTTAAACTCTAAGCGTGATGACTGCACCAGTTGGCTTAGCCGGCTAGACGCTGGACTCTCTCTTTGAGACGGTCCCTCTGAAACAAAAAAAAAAAAACAAAAAAACAAAAAACAAAAACACAACAGCTCTTTGAAGTGAGTTTAGCAAAAGAAATGCGATTGGTGTTGATATTGTGGGTAAACCTTGTACCAGCTCTTTGCAAACTCCTGATCTTCTAGAGTGACCAGTCAGACTATAAATTTTGGGTATTGTATAAACAGCAGTTAAATGTAGCCCCCTCTCTCAATCAAATGGTCAGAACACATATGCTCTGTATGTAATCAGACACGCCCGTAAATCAGCCCAGTTTTAGTGTATGTTTTGATTTGTTCTGCATATATTTCACATGTATTTGGCGTAAAATGAAGCTGAATGTTTGCAGTGTTTAGAATGGAGCTGGAGTTTACGGTTCCTTTGCTTTTGGCTCTGTTGGACGTGTTTATCCTCATTGTTAGAGAGCACTGGTGGAAGGCCCGCTGTTTGTGTGGAAGGGGCTGCAGTTTGTGTGTGGCATTCTCCACTGGACTCCAAAAAAGCAGAGCAGCTACAGACATGTGGACACAAGAGATCGCCTTCGACGATAGGGCGCAAACAGAGACGTCGTAACCACAGCAAACACTCCAAATACGCACCGTAGGATGCCCTACACAAGCACGTTTTTTAAAAACGTCTTGGAGGATTCTTTCGTTTTCAATTTTATGGGAAATTGTAGAGTTTCTTCACTACGCTGT
>NC_044496.1:7756271-7851271 GCF_902362185.1 Chanos chanos | reverse complement strand
ACAAAAAGTACTGACTGGTCCAAACCTCTGTGTTTTCAGACACTTAACTGACTGCAGTTCCTCCTCTCCCTGCTCTGGCCCTCTCTCCCATACATTGTATGTACCCATATATTGTAAGGCGAGGGAAGGTTTCATTGTTTTGAGGATGGGGGGAGGGGGAGGGAAATCATTTTGGAACCTCAATTTTACTATTGCTTTCGATTCACTGGGTAATGTTGTCTTGAGCATTTCAGTTTGTACTAAGACCACTGAAGCTATCGATCTCATTAAAGAATGAATGTGCCATTCTTAAAGTATTAATTCTAAATTTTAATTTTTGAAAAATAAAATTGTCTTTTTTTTTTCTTTTTTTTTTTGCTCGTTGTTGTCCGTTTGTTTTCACGACATGTAACTTTGTTGATGTTTTACCAATGTAAACAAAAATGGTTTATCACGGAAACCATCAAACCTGCTAATATGAAAAGTGCATTTTAAACAAACAGGTGATTTCTCATTTGTCTCACTGACTCATTTTCATCCTTAAACAATTATGTACTATGAGCATAGAAGAACTTAAAATATGAAGAAATTACTATAGTCCCCCCCCCCTTTCATTAAATATAAATAAATAATAAATATTCTCTCCCTAAAAAAAGGTCTTTGTTTTATTGTTTGTTGATGGTGTCAACTGATATGATTTCTTTTATGAATCAAAGCCTCAGCCATTTCTCACTAATATACAGTTTGGCCAAACTGAAGGATGGAGCTAATACAGAGGACGAGAAAGGGACTTTGTGACAAGATGAAAATTCGTTTACAGTAACTAGGTTAAGGAGTGTTAAAGGAGTCGTTATAAACTGTAAAAACACAACAAGAAAAGGAAACAAAAAAAGACAAACAAATATTTGCTGATGTTTGTTTTTAGTCATGTTGTTATTAGTCTAGACATGGAGAACAATGGCTTTATCATATTTATAACACTGAGCGGTATTTTCCTCAGTATTTTAAGTGTTTGTCATTTCAATGCTGACCACATTTGCAACCGCAATGGTGAAAAAACAGTTTCATTTTTATATTAACAGCACTAAGGATTCTCAGGAGCATACACTGAGATTCTTCTCTTTTCTTTATTTCTCATGTCTTTTTGAAACCATGATTTCAGTCTGACTTACTGGATTTCTGTCAAAATCTTGTTTGGAATCTGCCCAAAACTGATAAACACTAATCGACATTCCAGAGAAAGGGAGAAATTTGAGTGTTCACATTCAAATTTTAGAGTTCCGTAAGCAATTCGGAAAGAAATTTCATGGAATAGTTTCTAAAGACAAAGAGACATGGATTTTAAGGACTTGAACAGATGTAAGCACACACAAGCCCGTCTCCCTTGGACATTGTCTCCAAAAATGTCACGGCTGATTTTCCCACCAGTGTCCTGCCAGTTGATATGTGTAGTCTTTTCAAGAGGAGGCGATGAAGAGTGTTAGCTTCATTACGCAGTACAGAGCTAGAGCAACAGAGTGGGTCTAGAACCAGACCACACAGATACAGAGCCCAAAACATCTGCTTCTGCCTATGTCTTCTCCTTTCCCACAGTAACAGAACAACAACAACAATAACAACAACAACAATAATAATAATAATAATAATAATAAAATAATAATACAGAATAGACTGGATCAGTAAAACAACATGATTAAACACATGACTGTGTGTCAGACACATTGGCCTCTGGGCTCATGTATCTATAGCTACTATAGCTACTGGCTCCAGTTCGCCCAGTCTGACACCGTTTCCATTCAGCTCATTTATACTGGAGCACCACTAAGAAGAAATGTATTTGGAAGGTTAGCCTGGGTCTGAGCGTTCGCTAGCTCACTAGCTTGGCCTGGTGTTCAGCTACAATAACTTTGACATTATTTTCCTTGAGAGCCAGTCGCAGCCCATTAGACATTTTAACCTAATGAGTCTCATGGTAGAGTGAACTACCATTTTTTTTTTCGTGGAGTTCAGAAAAAAGAAAACAAAGGAAAATTGACTAAATGAAAGCGGGTAGCGTGGAGTCCTGACGTGAGAAAACAGGATGGACTGATCTTTCCATCCTACATGTAGTGGCAAATGCGTACCACATGCAACAGGTTTAATGGGTTGTGACCGAACAGAATATTTGTCATAACTGAACCTTTCTTGGAACTTCTCTTTGAGCAATGCCACTTTTCCAGGCGGTTATAAAGTCATGTCAGTCAGAGAAGAACAATGCCCCCCAGCACACCCCCCCCCCCCTGCCCCCCCACCCCCCCACCCCAATCCCAACAAACAGCATTCCTGTCCCAGAAACAAAAATGGAACAAAATTAGGCTTGCATTAACGCAGACTACCACTTCTGTATTAAATTAAATATTTGGTGATTCCACATTATACACACTGAAAATTACAAATGTAGAGAGTTGTAACAAACACTACATTAACACACTTTACATTATGTATATGTATATAGTTACACACTTACACAATTATACCAAACAAACTGTATTACTGTGTAACTGTAAAGTTTTTCATTTCACAAAGAACTCCACACAGTCTAGTCGTAAATTGTATGTACAATGGTAATGTGGCATTTGTTACAAAACAAAGCAATATATCAATAGCAGAAGTTAAAAATATGTCAAAGACAAAAACCTTGTATTAATTAACATTATATGTTATAGGGACTTATCCTGCTCTCCTTTTGAGATGCTTGGTGTATCAACTGATTCAGGGTAGGCTTGGATTTCATCCAAGGTTAAGTGGTAATGCTACATCGATCAAGATTTGAATTCCAATATCTCTGGGTTAGGCTATATATTTATTGGACTTAGCACTTATGGTCTCTAATAAGCACCATTCCTTGACCATTACCCTATGATCTATGGAAAGATTTATGTAAAAGATTTACATATAACCTTTCCATCTATTGAATAGATGGAAGTGTCTGGTCCTTTGACAAAAACTCTTCAATGTTCTTGTGGAGATACATTTCCTGAAGAATTAAACTGCTGAGATGACATATTACTATTTCACAGTTTGCCAAATAGTCTTTAAAAGTAATGAATGTCTCATTTAAGCAGGCGAGGTTCTAAAGGAGACTGCGACATTATGTCCTTAGATGTTCTCATCTGTCTTTGGTGAGATTAAAAAGATAAGTCATTCTTGCCAAGACAGCACCAGTGGCTCCTTGTTTAAAGTGACAGGACAGAGAAACAACTGATACCCAGGGGGCCCCAAACACAAGACTTGAGTGTCTCTGACCGTCTTTACCTCCAGGGGGAGACACTAACTCCCCAACATTTACATCTCAATACTTCAAAACTTGTCTGTGGTATCAAACAAGTGAAATGGCTAAGCAACTGACAAGTAAGTGTTGATCCATAATTTGGAAAAGTTGAATGCTGTTGAATATTCTATGGTTTCATTATTTTCCGCTTCAACAAAATGACAAACGTTGTTTTTGTTCAGGGCTGGAACTTTTCTTGCGCATACAGAGAGTCATTCTCACCCACACGGCAAGCTAGAATAGCCTATAAACTCAAATACTTGAAAACTACACTAATCGTCTCTGCCCATCTGCTGATGTAATGCCATGGTTAACCAAAACAATCAGCAGCACTAATCTAAGAGAGAGAGAGGCTTGATAAGGTAAGTATATACCACTGTTACATTCTACACAGAGGTATGTATTAAAAAGATACACATATTTTGACTGGGACACATAAACTGGAGGAAAACTTAAATGGAAAAGAAGCAGCTTAGAGGAAAACTTCATCATTGTCGAAATTCTGCTGTCCTTTTTTTTGGAACTGTGTTTCATGCGCATATTTTCAACTGCTGGGAACAGGAAAGGTGACAGAATGCAGCTGTCATGTAGAAAAGCAGTGATGGAGATGTCAGTGTAGAATGAACCTGCCATTTAAAAATGACTGACCTATCAGTGCACTGGTACACTATGACAATCAGCCTGTTTTGGACTCTCTGTTACTCCCTCTTATCTTGCCTATTGCAACGTGAAACATGTAAAGGACATGCGTGAATGGCTCACTGTTTCTTAGGTTTAGTCCATGACGTCTTTATGATACAAGTATTTTTGAGGCCGTTTTTTTTTTGTTTCAAACTGTTGCCAATTTAATGAGTAAATAGATTCTTCGAGGCAGCGGCTGTCATCAAACTCATATGCATAGGACATTCTCTTATTTTAAATGGTAGTTAACAATGGGCTATATATCTATGGGAGCTTTTGTCTGCTCTTAAGGGTGTAACTAATTCTGTAGGCAAAAAGAGAGGACAGTGAAACGGAAATACCTCGAACATGCTGGTCCTGAGCCAAACTTCATTTGTGCTCTCTGCCCTGCTAGTTGGGAGTTAGCTAGTTTCCTCTTTCCTGTGACATCACTCCCCTGGACTGGTACAACAATACGGCCGCCACAGTTGCCTGACATTACAGCTTCCTTTAATGCTCATGGGAGAATCGTGTTCGGAATCCCTGTCCGCTCGAGTACGCTCCGACTGCAGTTCCCAGCAATCCCAAGCTGCACAGCTGTAGCTCATGAGAGAACTGATCCAGATAAGCAGGAATGGCTACAGAAATTCCTGGCTCTTCTGGACAAATGGGAAAAAAAACATTCCCTAAAGGAGGATTTCCCAATGACAGGCAGCTGGTACACCGCTGTTTTATATGTCAAGCAGCTGGGGTGAAATTTCACCAATATTTTTTGAAGGTGTTATCAATAACAGCATAACTGTCGGTCCTGGTGACGTCAGGGACAGGACAGGAAGGTGTGTGTAGAGGAATGATTGACGTCTGGGTATCCGTGGAATCTTTGTGCTAACAACCCTTATTTAATATACTTTGGTAGAAGTAATGGACATTTCAAATGGAACATGTCACAGCCTCACCTGTGGCGCATCAGTGACATGCACACTGTGATAATACATACAGTATTGGCAGTAATATGAAAAAGTACATGTGCTTTAAGCAACGCCAAGAAAGGTAATGACTTCACTTGGACTTTCCACAAAACTACAACATTTTGTAATTTGCTTCTTTTTTTTTTTTTTTTTAAGAATTCTTTGGCAATCTAAAATGTTGACTATTCAGGGGGTTGAGTTGACCTTCAAGCTAAACAGACAGTAAGGGAAAAAAAACACAGCTGAGAACAATGAAAAGATTACAAACAGCGAAACCATACTGCAATGTTGCCATACTCTGTAAATTCCTACTTCTTCATTTACAATGTGTAGCCTCAAGTCACAGGTTCACCCAGAACACCATTAACTTCATCTTAACGTTATTCATTTCTGAAGTTGAAATTTTGACAATATTGGGCGCCAAATAACAATATTTCACGTAGAAGACAGTGTTATTCGACATCATCAAAATCTGTCAGCCCCAGTCATTAAAAAACTTGTGCAATGCATGATTAGTGCATTGAAATACAAAATATCATGTATCAAAGACGCAGACTTCTGTTTATGATCTTGCATTGCCTTTAAATTCTCCCCAGCTCTTTTGCGTTACAGGCCAAATGGATCAAACTTTGACAAGGCTGGTCCCATTCAGTGCCAGCCAAATGTATTAAAACCCCCATTATCTTAGCATCCAGGCTCCAGCATACAGAGCAGTAAACCTTAGTTAGCTCTTAAACTCTGGTGTCTACTTTATGGAATCCCCCAGGGAGTCTGGGTTTGAAAAATTTAAGCAAATTGCTGCTTGAAATCAGTGCTTTTCTCCCAGTCTCAGATCTTAATTTGTTGTTTTAGCCTATTTCAGAAATACGAGCCAAATGCTAAAGCGCACAAAAAAAAAAAGGGATAGAGAGAGAGAGAAAAAAAAATGCACCTTGTGAGATTTTTTTTTAATGTAATCCAGATGTGTGCAAGGTCTTTGGAAACAGGTGATGATAACATTAGGCTGGGATTGCACACAGATGGAAAAGGGTTCGAACCTATTGCTGTATTACCAGCGGGGTCATAATTTTTTTTTCTTTCTTTCTTCAAATGATGAAAATGATTTCAAAGCGAATTGGACTTAAAGTGCGCTTTGTGTCGTGTAAACTTGGTGAGCCAAAGGGCAACTCTCTTGCTTCAAATCTTTTCTTCAGCAGGGCAGATATACTACATATATATACTATATGTACAGTAGATACATACATATATACAGTGGATCTAATCTCCTTGTGAAAAGATTTGTATATATGTATACACACATATGTTCCTCCTCCCCCTATTTAAATATATTGTTTCAGTGTCTGTTCACAGAACATGGGTCTGTATGTGTGATACGGTGAGTTACATATAGAGGTGGGCGTTTTCAGAACGACAAACAAGACTGACATCATCCATCCAAAGTTCAAACTCACATCACGGCAAACGCTGTTCATGACTCTGAGAATATTCTGCTACACATTTCTAAGTCGGTACCTTGGGGAGGATCATTTGAGTGTGTTTATTTGCATGAAGCAATATGTTTGGGTACCTATGGGGCATAGCAGCTAGTCCTGAGGGGCCTATAATTTCTCTCCTTCTAATTATCACTATTACAGCCTCACCAGGGGAGAGGCGAGTTCACTCCGTAAGAGGCAGAAGTCGTGGTCTGCGTATTGTCAGGTGAAAACAGTGCTGAGGAGTATCAGGGGAAGTTGGGGCTGATGAGACAGGCAGTGGAGCAGTCCACGAAAGAGAGACTGAGGAGAGTCACCGTACGCGTCAGAGATCCAAACCTCCGGCGGAGAGAGGGCAGACACGCAACAAACTCCGACATGCCTGAGAAACACCTCTAAACTCAGCAATTACACCTCCCAAAGGAGCAAAGGAGTCGACAAAGCAGCACAGGGAGGTATTTTCTTCCCACCAAGGAAAGGCTGGACTCCTGTGAATGTGTAAGATTCCTTTTTAAGTAACACACCCACAACATACTATGACTATTAGTACAATATGTCATTTTTCCAGCAAAGGGTATTACAACAAGTGTAAAATATGTGATGTGGTCGACATGAGAAGGGGTGGTTGGTGTGAAGAAGACTTTGTATCACATAAAATTTACGAGTGATTACAACTGTTGGAAGATTTAAAAAAAAAAAAAAAGACAAGCCCTCTTTTTCACTGTCTCTCACTCAACTGAGTTACAATAGGCTGAGTTCTGTTTGGACCACAGCCCAACATATTCCAAAGTGAAATGAAACTTGCTCTGGGTTGATCCCACAGATTAAAAACAGAGAAGGCTCAGTGTGTCTGTAATAGTGATTCAGTATTTCACTGGAGTGGCCTCACAGCTGGTGGGCTAGCATTGTTCAACACATCAACAACACAGCACCTAGAAACCCTCCCCCATATCACCACAGTGTAAAAAAAAAAATCCTTCATTCTGAACACACACACACACACACACACACACACACACACACACACACACACACACAAACAGTCATGCTGAGGGGATGGGAGAGATCCCCAAATGGAGCAGTACGGACTATCTGGGCAGCCATTTGGGGAGAGGGTAATTCACTGTGATAGGTGCGTAAGCAGGCGATGTGTTGTCCCAGTGAGGTGCCGCCAGTCGACGCGGTAAACCCAGCGCTCTTAAATCATTACGTTCCGGCGTGAAATTATTCATTTGTGTTGGCCGACAAACCTCATCCCGCGGGCCATCCCTTGCTCCAGATCTCACGCTCCCTCTTACATGTTTATGCAGCTGGATTCTTTTATTGGGCCAGTTATATTAAGCTGCGATAATGGAACATAAGCTTTGTGTTCAAGGTGGGGTTACCAGGGGTTGGCCCACCTGTCAGAGTACGCTGTCAAACACGGTGAATCTGATACCGTATATTTCACACTTCTTCTATAGTCACTCTACATCCAAACAAAGTGCTTGTTTAAGCAGCAAAATTTCACTTAAACTTCCATTAAAGCAGCAACTTTTCACTAAAACTTGAGCTGCTACAAAGCCAGAGCAAACTAAGGGTGCAGAGATCAACAAGGTCATTGTTTTTAGCGGTACAGCAGGAGTGTCAGTAGACAAGCTTAAGGCTGTGGGTTCTGAGCTACTCCAGTTTAAAGCCTTTTTCTCTCCCTTCATAAGCACGTGTGGTAATAGGGATTAGTGGGTGCATGAATAACGAGGATCAGCTCATTTCCTTTTCTGTGTGTGAAGTTGATGGAAGAGGAAACACAGAATATGTTTTCCTTTAGAACACATCCCAGCAGCCATCTGACTCACACCTCAGTCACTGGAGATGTGAATATACTGCATGTGCTTGTGTGTGTGGAGAAAATCGGACCACCTGCTCCTCCACCAGAGCTGATGGAACACACACGCTCACACTCACACACGTGCATACTAACACACATATGCGCAAGTGTGTGCACACACACAGCTGTCTTAAAAAAAAAAAAAAAAAACAGTTTGTAATCCCAAGCCATCATCATAGGGAGGATCATAAAGGATGCTGTAAATTTATCCAAGCCTAATGAAAAGATGTCTTCTATTTACAGTGCTGTTATCACTATTATTATTATTATTATTATTATTATTATTATTATTATTATTGTGGTAGGGCAGAGTGTCTCCTTTTAGGATGATTAAGACTCCAGTTGTGTGTGATCAAATTAAATGAATTAAATGTCACTCAGGCACTTCCTGAGTTCTAAAAAAGAATGCTCTAAATGTGGAATCATTCTAATGTTCCAGATCCTCTTAAAATTCTACGCCTATGACAAATCGCATCTGAAAATATATCTGCCATGGCTTCATACCCCAGAACATCGCAACAGAAGAGCTTAAACTTAGATGTGGTATCTTGCTGCTTCACATGTCCGCACTGCCCAGCTGAGAACACACTTGGCAACCATCCTCAGATCTTGTCAGAGATTAGTTGGTGACTGTTTCTCTATAGGAGAGTCTAATTGCACTGGAACATTACTATCGATTTTGGCAGCACACCAAGAAGCTTGTTGAGAATGGTGTGGGGGTGGGGGTGGGGGTGTTCCCTATAAAACATAAAACTGAGTGGTATTGACTTGAGTAGAACCGAACAGAAATACATTTGTTAATCTATCCTGGCTGTGGATTTGGATTGAAGGATAGGTAGTGTCCACTCTCTCTAGCGTCTAAATGTCCTTTGACACATCTAAATGGTTAAAGACCTACCTCTCACATCACAAAACCAAAAAGAGGCGAAAACATTTCACAAACAAATAATTCCAGTGACTCGAATTAAGTTCATTTCATGTTAATGTCATGGCAATACTCATGGCAAGTCTGTTGGTTTTTTCGCTCCTTGAACAGTTTAATTTTTGCAGCTTTATGATTTGCAGCTGTGTATTCCATACTATCCCTCTAAACGTACAGCTGTGAATCTATAAAAAGAAGTGGAGGAAATTGGCTTTGACAGTGTTTTTCATTCTTTCGTCCTGAAAGTATCATTACCTCTGATTTCCCATCCTGGACAACTGATGAGAATCGAGGACAGGGAGAGCTGAGTTTACGACAGAAGGCCATCATTTGAAGAAGTGACCGAGACAAGAGATAAAGGGGGGAAAATAAACATTTCGGATGGCTGATATGAGCCTTCAGTAAGTGCTAGAATGTCCGGCGGTCCCTCTGGCCACAGAGGGGCCCCATCTCTGAGTGATGACACCTCTGATCTTTTCCATTGACAAGCACTGCAGCTTGATAGAATCCAGAGCTTCTCTCTCTCTCCCTCTCTCTCTCTCTCTCTATCTCACACACACCACACACTCAAAGTGGTTGCTGTGGGCCATTTGTTCTGATAACTATGTGCTAACTGCTACAAGGTGATAATGGGGGGGAGGGGGTTCTGATTGCTCCTCGCATCATTGCTGCCAAAGCTCTCGGTCCTCCTTGACCTTCAGAGAGCTGGCCTTGCTACAGGTCTGAGTGGTCACTTCCCAAACCAATTACACCCATTCAATGAATAACAAAAACCGAAACGAGGCACTCCCAGGCTGACATAACGGAGAGACGTTAAAGTAAACAGTGTCTTTCAGAGAAAAGCAAACATTTTATTATTTGTTTAAGAAATTCTGCATTGACATAAATCATGTAACTCGTTGTTGTTCAGAAAATAAAGTTTTGTGGTTTAGTGATTCAGTTTCACAGAGAACAATCAAATTTGACCCTAACCATCTAACAGTCCATTTTTCAAGAGCACACTGTTTTGTTGATAATGATGAGAAACTCAAAATCATTTTTTTTGTTGTAGATTAACTGCATTTTACCTGTATTTCCTGATATGGAGGGAGTACACGCATGAGTAACAGCATACATTTTCATTAGTTCTTAGAAAGCAGATTCGAAAAATTCTGGGCAAGGTCTCCAGAAGAAAGAAAGAAAGAAAGAAAGAAAGAAAGACAGAAAGAAAAAAAAACAACTTTCACACTGTTCACTTTTTATGGGAACATGTCAAAGACATCAATTTTAAATGTGATTGCATGCAGAACTATCATTTTTAAACACGTACAAATGTTTTTCATCACCACTCTTGCCTCAGCCAGATACTGAGTGATTTAAAATCATTTTTAAACGCATAACACCAGGGAACAAAGGCAGTTGTCCATCCAATTCACGTACAAAGTTGAAGCCCATTTCTCCCATAATGACGGATCCAGTAGGAAGCAAAACAAAGTGACTGTGGTCAGTTTTACCACTGAAGTCTCTCTTGGAAGCTTTACGCTTTAGCTAGTGGAAAAGTAGCTTAATGGATACCACACTAAACAGCATCCTTTCAGAAAGATGACAATTCCTCAATCCTTCATTTCAATGAGAAAGGAAGGAGCGCGTCTCGCCCAGACACCGGTCCCGGGCCGGCCAAAGATTTGACAATTTAAAAATCTCTTCATATACATAGATCTTTTTTTTTTTTTTTAAGAGAGAATAGGAAGATTTATCCTCCTTTGGCTAGAATGTACGAGTGTCTTTAGTGAGGACTCGGTGTTGGACTTGAAGCCTGTGAAGCTTCAGCAGAGGACAGTGCCAGACCACTCAAGCGTTTCTGCAATTCCATTTTCCTATTGCCAAGGTTTCTTTCCTCATCTCTTAAGGTCTCCAGGAGACTGGTTTTACACTGTCCACATGCATTACACTCCATGCTTTCTGAAGACTGATGCTGTCACCTCACATTTTCCCTGCACTGGGCCACCCAGTATGGACGTGCCTTCTGCATGTCTTCCCTCTGTGTGGTCCTCACAAAAGAGGAACACATAGGCAGGAGAGGGGGAAAACAGGCTACCAAGCGCCAATGGAGAAAGAGATGTTTCAAAATCTGACAGTGTCATTTCTGGGAAAGGAAGGAAGGGGAAGAGATTGAGGGAGAGAAAGGGAGAGAGAGAGAGAGAGAGAGAGAAAGAGAGGGAAAAAAAACAAGCAGAGAGAATGAGGCGGTTGTGTGTGTGGGACTCTTGCCATGCGATGAAAGCTGAGGGCTGGACCGATGATGTGAGGTGTGTGCGCGCGCGCATGCGTGTGTGTGTGTCTGTGTGTGTGTGTGTGTGCGTGTGCATGTGTGTGTGTGTGTGTGTGTGTCTGTGTCTGTGTGTGCGTGTGCGTGTGCTAAAGGAGTGTTGAGTGAGAGGATCTGTAGCGCACGGTGGGAAGAGCTGGAAGGTCCAAACTGTTTAAGGGCAGTACTGCAGGATCAGACAACTGAAAAAGAGAAGACTGTTCCATACCAAATACTCACCTAAACACTGCTCAACTAAACCACACTCTTCTATCTGTGCTGGGACAGAGCTTGATGGTCCAACACAGAGACAGGCAACACTAACTGTCTCATATTAAACTGTACCATACTACACTACTGAGTACACCACAACCAGTCATGAACAGCTACTTAGCAGTCTTTACCATCACTGTCTCATCCATGAAATGAGATCAGATATCCTCACAAAAGCACAAAAATAAGAACAGTAAACACAACAACGCCAGGAAAGGAAGAAGGAAAAAAAAAAAAGACTTAGAGGAATAACAATGAAAACCTATCCCTTAAAGAACACGTAACAGAACATCCCCCCCCCCTGTTTAATAAGGTTTATTTGTGGCTGGCTGGATGAGAGGGCCGATTTCCGGGCCACATGTTGGGGATGTGGTCCCCCTGAAGGTGTTTTGTGTCAGTGAGGCAGCGAAAGCAGCTGGACCGCATTAATAAATCCAAGCAGACTCGTAAATACTGCTGGCCCACTGTGATTAATGCCACGAAACACGGCATGATGGGAGATAAGGGGGAAAGGAGACATACGCTGTTTTCCAGAGAGGGACGTGCTGTGCTCAGCCAATACGAAGGACACCTCCTGACCGAGGGCTTTCTCATGCCAAAGGGCTCAGAGCTGCAGCGGAATCCTGGACTGTACCGAAGCACGGAGCTGCAGGCAGCTCTAATGGTTGGGGTGGGGGGTGGGGGGGTTATAGACGTACAAGGCTTGTTCAAATAAGAAAAAGCAAAAGTTTTATAAATATATATACAGATATATCCATTGAAGCTGTCGACAAAATATTCAATTTCTCAGTCAACTCTGGAGAAAAAAAAAAAAAGATTTTCCATTACACGTAGAATTGCAAATTCAACCCTTTTTTTTTATTTCCTTGGAATCATCCTAATACACAGTCTGAGTCACAATTGTTTTCTATGGCAAAGATCAAGGAGCTATTTTGAGTTGGTGATTTTGCAGGAAACTACGTTACTTTCAAATCACAAATGACTTCAAATGAAGAGGAAACAAACTTCATGGAGTTAGAACATCAACTCTTTTGCCTGTGTTATGTTTCTCACACACACACACACACACATATGCAGTGCGTCATCATAATAACTACCAACTTGTTTCAGAAAACATCATGTTACAAGTGGCTAAAGCTGTGTGGAAGAGAAAAAAAAAACAATATTGTTTACCAAAGACTTTCAAACATTACCAAAAAGGATATTGCAGTTATCCACAGTCACGTTGCCGTGGTTTTCCGAGGCAGTTGAGTTTGTAATGGGGAGTCTGGAATCAATGATGCATATATAAATGTCTGAAAACAAAAACTCACACAGAAATGCTAATACACTGCAAAGACAAAAGGCCAAGAGAATCTATTTACTGGTACGAAATTATTTATCTATAAACAAACATAGAGGGTTTTTTTTTTTTTTTACCAGAACAGAGGAGTATTGTGGTTACAAAGAGCGGAAACAAGTGATTTCTGACTACCAGGAGAGAAGAGAGTGGTTAGCTTCAGGTTCTTGGCTGGAAAGATTCTCTCTTGGATGGAAGAAGAGGAGCATGTGGTCAGAGGTGGAGGAATGCAAGCTAAAACAGGATGTGGAAGAACGGTGTGCTGTGATTGGCTATACACCTGTCTCCAGCTCCGCTAGGGCCGCACACTGTACAACGCATGAATGCTAAGGTTCACACTGCTTGTAATTGAATACTCAGAAATATGCAAGCACTCTTAGATATCATGACGCTTCATGTTGTGTTCAGTCGGTCTTATCAAAGGTCAGTATGAGCCACGGTCTAGTATTTCTCAGCTCCAGTGCGTTGGATCAAATGCACAGCTCATTTTCATAATGGCCCTGAATGAATACACTGGACTTACCAGTTTGCTAATCGCTAAAATCCTATTTTAGTAAAGTCAATGGACTGACGGAGGCACGACTGCATACCCACTTTTAAATTCCAAGAGATCCCCAAAAGTGGAGTGCTGACCTAATAATACGTTCATTTTTTCCTCACAAAATACAAACAAAAAGTTTATCCATTTACCAGACATTACCATTCAGTGCAACTTACGTTGAACATTTCGTAGACTTTAGCCCCGTCCTGACCAACCTCTTGACATCTCTACCTCTATTCATTCTCTCTCCTGCCTGTCTAATTCTTTCTTGCATTCATCCTTTTGGAGATGCTGTCAGAATGAAGGCTGAGATAATGTTGCATTCAGGCATGCCCAATTTGAAGATATTAACCATAATCACAGCCCAGAAACAACCCACAAGCATATGAGCTTCATTTACGTTGGTACGCCCAGCGAGATTCGGCCAAAAGAAATGATTAATGACTCAGATTTTCTCATTTGCTGCTCGTCATCATCAGATAATGGGTGGGTGAGTAATTGGGGGGGGGGGGGGGGGGGGGGGGCAGCAGCCCTGGCATGGAAGGGGCGAGTTGGAGAGGACACATGACTGTGGGGAGGAATGAGGGTAAAAATTGCAGCTGCCAGCTGAGGTGAAATTTGCAGCATCCACTGATGTTTGGCTGTAGTCTGATTAAATGAATGTGATTGGGGGGGCGGTGGTGGGGGAAACATAACACTAACTGCTTGGCTGAAGAGTAATTTGGTCATGAAATAACCAATTTAAATGTATACCCCAATGACCAGAGCTAGGACCTAAATTACACAAATATATTCTAATTGGAGCTTACTTACCCACTTCATGAGGTGCTAAAAAGCCAAACGGCAACGAAGTGACGTTCTAGCAACTTGACTTGCCAGCAATTTGCTGTTTTTGCAACATGTATTTGCATGCCTAGGAGTGTTACTGAACGATTCAGCTGTTTGGAACCGAGAGCGTACTGTATGCCGGTATGTTTTTCTTTTCAGCACAAGTAGAGGTCATTGGTCAGCGACACTGATTCACTTAAATGACTTTGGAACCAATGTTTTTTGTTTGTTTGTTTGTTTGTTTGTTTGTTTGTTTTAAGAAACCACAGCAGTGTGGTCAATGAACATTGTAAGCCAAGTTTATTTGCGCGCTGATGGTTTAACGCATTAAAGCCGCCAGCACAAGCGGCAGTAAATCACAGGACATATTCTACTAAACTGGGACACAGAGGAACACTGATCCATGAGTGTCCACTTGCGTGCGTTGTGGATCGCGGTCAAGTGCACATGCAATTTTGGGGTTGCTCCAGTGGAACGTCAATGTTCTGGGTGGGGGCCGAAAAATAAAGGGTGGAAGACGCGGAGAGATTAGATGTGATAGATGGAATTTACATTTAAAGTGATTTAAAAAGCTTGACGGTGATGATTAGAAACGTAATTCCTTGAATTACTCAATACTTACATGAGGCCGGTGCAAGCTTTGAAACATGTACTGAGTGTATGTACGGCAGCAACAAGAACCTTTTCAGAAAACACGACACAAATTTGAGAGAATGTTTACCTCATGTTAACAGTCTAGCGCTCATCTCGCTGTGCTAAATCAGGGTTAAGCTGTCTGCTAGTCTTCACGCAGCCCCTTTGTGCTTGCACGTGTGACAGTAAAATGTCATTCCATCGTTGACCTCCAAAAAAACACTTATTAATATTTACATCGCTATTATTTTAGAGTAGTAACCTAACCAACCGACTGGGGAACACATAGCGCTAGTGTAAAGTATTGTAGCGTGTTGGGGGTAGGTGGGCAGAGCTTCCCAGCATGCCTTGGGGCGATGGACTGTTGCCTAGCCCCAGTTCGCTGTCATTCAGTTTATGTTTCCCATTGTGTCTAATAAAATCGTATGTGTATTGTTCATCATCTAGTCTTTGTGTTGTATTATTAATTCTAGTCATAGTTCTACATTATCTGTGCACCGTGAGTCCTGAGAAAACCCAGAGAACCCGTCATTCCAGAGAAAACCCAGCTCGCCACACTATCATCGTCAACTGCTGAAATTAGATTCCGTATGGCTACTTTTGATTATGAGTCATCCTTTATAGAAGACATGCAAACAGGAGGCGTTTTGCCTGTGTATCTTTTTTCTCTCTCTCAATCGCCAAATTAGCTGCTGATATCTGGTGTTTTTAATAAATCCAGCCGTGTGTGTGTGTGTGTACTGTGTCTCATCAGAGAATAACTCACTTACAGTGCCGATAAGGGACGATCATTTATAACAGAAGTTAACAACTACCAATAAGCTTGTCAAATGAGCTGAAACTGCCTGAATAACTGTCAAACTGCATTATGTTCTAAAGAGTTTGAATTAAGCAAATGTCCTGACACACAAGATCAAAGTAAGTTTAGAGTGAATTAGTCCATAGAAAATGACATCAGTCCTGGCAAACCAAAGCACAACATTCATTTGTTTTAGTGCTTCCTTTCTGCCCAAAATGGCCAGATAAGTGCATTCTTTTCGTTTTCTCTTTGGGTTGCACTGGGTAGAGAAGCAGGAATGTGCAGCATCAAACGACGAGCTCTTTGGTTGTGATGATTTCACTCCTAGGCCAACCTGGCCAAGTCGTAGTCCTGTCATGGCAAGGCTTCCACTCTCACACTGTGCACCCTGCATAGCAGAAGAGCATAAAGCAGTAAGATACATACACCCACACATCGGTTCCTAGGAGAAACCACAGTGAATTCCATCTCTCAGCATGCTTTTTGTTTGACTCATCGCCAAGACAGTCCAGAGGTTTAATGTCCAGCATTTTTTGACAGGCAGCGCTGTGTTCACGCTTCGGATAGTGGGCGGGTCCGTGTTCGAGGAATTACACATAACGGAAAATGCAGTGAGATGACAATTTGAGGGCTGCTTATGTTTGTAAAATGGCATCCTTCTAGCACACCCAGGGGAGAAGTGGAATAAGAAGTGAGCTTACTTAACGATGACGTAGGGCTTTTCAGCATCCTTCAGAGCAATAACCAAGAGGACGGCTTAATGAGAGACGAGCGGCCCGGGGAGAGCAAGGGCCAACACGAGGACCAATTTGAGGGGTTCCAGCTGAGCAGTGGTGACCAAACAATCATTTTATAGCTTTAGATTATGTCCAAAGCCTTTCACTTTTTGGCATTCTTTCTCTCTGATGTGTGCTCGCAGGCTTTGTTGGCAGAGCGAAGGTGGGAGAGTAAACTTGGCTGGTGTTCAACACAGCCACCTCCCAGCTGAGCTCCCATCCAGTATTGGTGATGAGTGGTTTTATGGAGACTATACACCCCCTAATGGGCAGTCAGATGAAACCCTCCATTGTCATTATGGTGGGTTTTGAAGTTTGTGTGTGGAGCGTAGAATATCCTGCTCATGATTACTCAACACACATAAACCAATGCGCTACGGCTCTGAAATAACAGAAACACGCGGATCTATCAAAGTAAATTAAAATGAAAGCGAAGCTATGACTCAGCCGGCCATTAAACAGGGTGGTGTATTTATGTGTAAATAAGTGCCATGCATCGTGGGTAATGGGTGAAAAACAGCTGTGAGGATGATTTTTGGTCTGGTTATATATTCGAAATGTGTGGGACATTCTTTTTCCGTGTGGGACCTATTTTCCATCTGAAGAACTCTGATTTATGTGTAAAATCTATTGATCTTTTACAAATACAAACATTTCCGTTTATACAGAAAGACACATGTTGTTTGGCTGTCTGTCTGTCTTTTGTTGTTAGATTCAGAGATGACTAGAGAAATGCCATTGGGTCAAAGGACGGCAAACTACAAATGCCAGGGCAGTCCAAACTAACAACAATGTTTTCCTCTGGTCATTTACAACGCAAACATCCACCCCCCCCCCCCACCCTTCCCCAACTCCCTGACTGTAAATCATCTCAGAACGTCCCACAGGTGTTAGGATTAAAGAATACTTGCTTGAGAACCCCAGACCAAGGGCTACAGCTACAGCTGGTTCCCTCCTTTTGCCAGGTCCTGCATTGCTATTTGTTTTGATTCTGTGAGGTCCTCTTGTTGCCACAAGATTGGAGCTATAAGCCGGGACTTGGGGCTCCGGGGTCTGCTCCGAGTTACACACCGAGTGGGAAAACAGATGTCCCTTCGGCTCTGTCTGGGCGTTTAGCATACCTGCCTCCTTCAGTTAAACAACACAACCTTCACTGGCCCTATGCCACAAACCATAGGGTGGACAGATCCCTCCAAAGTCAGCCGCGTGTTGTGAGTAGAAATACAAAAATAAGGTTTTAATAAAGAACAACCTGGCTTTTATGTGACTGTTGTGGAAACCCTGGCACTCTTGAAATATGACAGCACAGCCATCACTATGTGGATTCTGAGGGTGGAACTGACCAAGTCCATATTTTCTAAATGCCTTCATTCTCCCTGTGAGAAGACAACACGACAAGTTCCAGAACCGTGAAACATTCAAAAACAAATTGACAAACAATAAACAAACAAACAAACAAACAAAAATGTAATGTGTTTTCTCTCATAATTAGATCCAAAGCTCTGCGCTGGATGTGATATTAGAAATGCTGAATGAACTCGGAGTGGGTTGAGATTGGGGGGTGGGGGTGGGGGGGGGGGTTCCCACTAGTTTCTCACAGCTGAAAGGAAAAACCACAGGATTAACGAAAGACAGATCTGACAAAAAACGAGAGCCCTGTGTGACGTGGATGTGGTCTCTGATCAGTTTGAAGTCTCTCTGAAGGGATTCCCGCTGTCACGTTAGTGAGACAACAGATTATGTTGGACGAGATGAAGAGAGACAGTGATTTCTGAGGAAGGACTTGTGCGTGTGTCCTAACAGTCTGCCTGTGAGAGATATGTTTGTATTTCAGGCACTTTGAAATGACATTCAAGCATTCTCTCAAACCATTGATAGAGTTGTCAAAATACAGGCTTAATGTATCATATAAACAGAAAAATTCACTTAGAAATACAAATAAAGATATCAGTAGAGAGACAAGTCACTGATGTTTCAGTTACAAAAGCACCCACCAGTGCTAGATAATATCCGGCAATGATCTGGAGAAAATCTGGACAAACATCTTCACTAGCTAAAAGACATACACTGAAGCACAGATAGAGGCAATGTTAGAAACATTGTAGCTAATCTTTTCTAAACCCCTGTCAAAATGAATCAATAAAAATTCTTGTGCTCTCATTTAAATGAATTAATTGATCAGACTAGAGAGAGGGGGAGAAAGAGAGAGAGAAAGAGAGAGAGAGAGAGAGATGGGGGGGCAAACAGGGGTACTGATGGTCAGTTTACATGTGCGTCACTGAAAAAGGACCGTTCAGTGCCGTCTTCATACCTCGGACGGTATTTCACTGAAGTCTCCTAGACCGCTCATACACCTTTCCCAGTGTGCAAGAAACACCAGTAAGGAAAAGGAGTTGGCCTGAGAGGAGAGGCAAGGAGAAAGCTCTCCGCTGACTGCTCTGATAACAGGCATACTGTTAGGAGAGGATTGATAGAGGTGGCTGGAGAAAGGTAAGAACCCTCTGGAGTGCTGTCATTGGGCCCGGCTGAATCAGAAGCGACTAAGACCCATTTAGAGGGACTCCTGCAGACAGATGACCAGAATGGAAGAAGATACCCACTTGGAGAGAGAGAGAGAGGGAGAGACTTGGCAGATTTATGGAGCCAGTGAACGTATACTCAAAATGGATTGTCCCCTGTAGAAATATTAATCCAGCGAGGCCTGAAGTGAGGTCTGTTGTGCCTTTAAAGGTATTTCAATAACTCTCAATAGTGACATATCTCTCTCGATGAAAGGAAAAAGATATAAATATGTCTTAGAAAGAGAAAGAGCAAAAGAGGAAGAGAGAAAGATAGAAAGAGAGAGAGAGGGAGAGAGAGAGAGAGAGAGAGGGAGAGAGAGCGTGAGAGGGAAACTACACCCCTAACCCACCACCAAACAAGACATTTTGTGAGGTGTTCCACACGCCGCCTCTGAAAACACGCTTTTTGATTAAAGCACAATGAGACTAAGGATCAATGGAGATTATCAAATCGCCTGTCATGACCGCTTCTCTCTCTTTCATAGGGCGGTTGACACTGCAGGAGATATTGCTATGACTTGTGTGAGTATCAACATGTGTGTAAGGAAATATGGAAATATCTATCCAGTGCTTCACATAAGACATCAGAGAAGCAAAGAGAGGGAAGAGAAGAGAAGAGAAGAGAGGAGAAGAGAAGAGAAGAGAAGAGAAGAGAAGAGAAGAGAAGAGAAGAGAAGAGAAGAGAAGAGAAGAGAAGAGAGGAGAAGAGAAGAGAAGAGAAGAGAAGAGAAGAATTGTTTTTTCTTACCTATCCTGCTTCAGCTATTCTTCCTCTGTCTTATCCTGCCCTGCTTTTTATTAACCAGAGCCCAAGCACCTGTAAACGAGCGCATTACCATCCGGAGGCCATGAGCGACTGCCAAATTGCGATACATTCTTCATTTGCCTCGGCCCTCTGCCTAAATTACCTTTGTTTTACGTTGGCGTAGAACAAAGAGAGGCCAGGAAGACAAACATCCCTTATAAACTGAGTTATAGGACAGACAGACACTCCTCTCTCTCGTGAATTCATTCCTTCTTTCTCTTCATAACACAGTAGAATACACTTTCATCCCCTCTAAGTTCTCCACATGTTATGATGAGTCAACAGATTGTTTTGAAGATAAAAGGGAAGCTTTTGAATTTTTCCCATCTGTTTATGGGATGGAATATAAGCATTTCATGTCACGTGTGTTTCCTTACGTAGCGCTCAGTTCACTCGCACAAACATGTCTTAAATGTGTCTATAGGCAGCAGACAAGCAACATATGTTTTAGGTCTAATGTAACATGGTAAATGTCATAGTACAAGCCATTAAACTCTTGAGTTTTCAATTGAGCAGATTTCATACAATGTCATAATATTCATGACTGTGCTACCTTTCAACTTATCTTTAACTGCCTCATTATGAATATCCTGAGAAGGAAAGTTTGGAATCTTTTTTGTTGTTGTTGTTAAAAAAAAACAATGGGATGTTTTTCAGATTTACATGCATAAAATATGTAAGCAGAGGCAGAGCTGTTTTATAAAGAGTAAGTAACTGCATGTTTTTTGTCTTAAAAAGTCACTCCTAAGGATGATCTGTGTCTTGCGTTCACAACGACAGTGATGATGGTGATGATGATGATGATGATGAAGAAGAATTTGCAGTTTGAAGAGGAGGAGAAGAAAATGATGTTGATGACTAAATGGAAAAAGCATTTCATCCATGGAATCAGGAGGGACATGTCACAACCCCTTTCCCACACCCATAAAAAAAAATGAGTGACATTACAGCCACATGTACTCCAATATAAAAATAAAATATTTAATTGGATTTGGTTTTTATATGATCATTTCCATAGTCACACAATGTTGACACTAAGCAGTGAATTCCAATGTGACCCTCCCCTCATCATGTTTTCAAAATTTTCAATAAGCAGTGCTGAGCGTTAATGAGTACAAAAAATATATATAAATATAAATATTTTCAAATCAATATACAAATAAAGGGTGAAATGGAGGGCTAAGAAAGGACCACAGCGGACATTAACCAATAATCTCAAATACTAATTATCAGTACAAAATGCTTCAGATTGTGAAGAGGACAGCAATGGAAAATGATCCCACATGGAGAGTTCCAATCCAATGTGAAGAATTAGCATAGAGACAGCACAGAGAAACTGCACAGTAGGGTATAAAAGTGACAGAACAGCAATGCAGAGAAAAGCAAATTAAGCATCATTAGTAAATCCAGCAGTGTCAGTTTTGAACAGCTTAACATAATTATGGCTTGGACGAAGTTCGTTCGCTCATTGAAAAAAGATGTGTTCTAAGGGGGGAGAAAAAGAGAGAAATGAGAGAGTGTGTGTGTGTGTGTGAAAGAGAGAGAGAGAGAGAGAGAGAAAGAGATATGGACAGACACACAGACAGACAGACAGACAGATGATGAGTTTCCTGTTTTTGTGACAGAAGATTTTTTGGAAACAACATTAATGTAAACACATAAACAAACAAATGAGCGAAGTCACCACCTCACACCCTAGTCTGTCTCCCCCTCCCGAGACGTCGCGCTGCTCCAGAGCCATTTCACTGAGCCAGCAACAAGCTGAGCACACAACTGACTCCAGCTGGGGCCAGATACACCCGGATTCAGATACACACAGAGGACCAGCTTGGCATAAGCACAGCATTACAGCATATAAACAAGCCTGCGGTCCCGTGTAGAGGCCCCGTAATTGTTATGAGCTGAGCTGAGGAGGAGTGCCTTCTTTTTTACTGCTCCATTTTACTACTGTTGCAAGAAAACGAAGACTCATAGAGCACAGCTTTACTGCCTGATGGAGGAGTCATGGAATAGGAAATTTGGCCCCCCCCCCAACCCCCCCCCCCACCCCACCACCAACAACAAACACACACACACACGCACTCAAACAAACACACGCGCACGCACACACACACGCACACACACGCACTCAAACAAACACACGCACACACAGACACAGAGACACACACACACACACACACACACACACATACACATGCACTCAAACACACGCACGCGCACACACACACACAAACACACACACACACACATAGAGAGGCTGCTTTTAGCCAGTCTTTATCTACATAATTCGGTGAGAGATAACACACTGAATCAATATGTTTATAAAGCATTCTGACCCTCATACTTTGGTTTAAGTACTACTTCACTCTGGACTGACAGACATTTCACACCTGCAGAATAATAAAGTGTGGGGTCTGTAATGATACTTGACATTTTGCCGGGTGTATTCCATGACACTTTAAATGAAGTTAGCACTCTCCATTTGCGATGTCTGGCACTATTCCCTGTGTAGCTGCTAATTTACTCTCCTGCTGCTTGTCAATTGGTGCATTCACCAATCAGGAGGCATGATTTCACTTCAATAGGATAAGAATAATTAAGAGCAGCATTACATCGCTTTCATCAAATGCCTGTCTCCGTGACAGTTTCACACTGACTTCATGAGCCTATGTGACAGACAGAGGGGTGATTTATTCACTTCTCTAAAGCTCAAATGCTCAAATGAAACCCTCTAGTGATTTCCTTTTCTTAAAGACTGTGACTAATTTGAGTAGCGTTGTGATTAAAAAAAAAAAAAAAATATATATATATATATATATATATATGTGTGTGTGTGTGTGTGTGTGTGTGTGTGTAAGTGTGTGTAATGATACTAATAAATCTTCACATTTATATTTAAGAATAATGTTTACCCAATTCACTTTATATGATTCAGCTGATTTAGTGAGTAATAAGAAAGGGGCCAGGAATAAAACAAGATGCAGCGAGGGAGAGAGAGAGAGAGAGAGAGAGAGAGAGAGAGAGAGAGAGAGGGAGAAAGAGAGAGGGAAAATTTGGACAAAAGCGCATTGTTGTTGTTGTATTAATCTGGATACAAGAATGGGAATTTTGTTGCTCATTATGGCAGCGCTGCTGGGTTGGAGTCTCTGGTTTCTCTCCCCCACTGAGTCCTGGCACCCTGTTACATCCCCACAGAGACGGCTTCCTCAGCGTGATGAGCTTTTGACAGGCCTCTGTGCTGCCCGCTTCAAACAGTGCCAGCCCAGACATGGGGCGGCTAGGATACTGGCAGCTTCTTGGCTGTTGGTGCGCTGTGTGAATTTCTGCCCATTTTTTCTTTCTTTTTCATTTTTGGTCCTCTCTCTCTGTTGCAGCAATGCCGTAATTGTTATGCAAACTTTTCAGAGGAACAATTTGCTCAAGCACAGATGTAAACCATGATTTGAAAGCAGAGGATTTCCCTCAGATTTTGAATGAGATCTGGATCTGGTCTGGAGAGTCAGTACTATAGGGGCTGTACAGGTGGTAGGGGTCTGAAATAAAGGAGTCTAATTTTACAGATGTGAGGCCCCTAACAGAAAAGAGAGAGGGTTAGGCTGGAAAAACCAGAACAACTTCAACATAGTGTACTTGATCTCCCTTAGAAATGGTACACTGAAACAAATCATAGGATGACGACTTAAAAACGATTAGTGAGCTGAAACGCAAAACTGTTGTGGGTAATATTAATAATTACAAAATTATCTTCCACAATCCTAATAGCAAAAACAGTAGTTTCACTTAAAGCAAATACTTTTTTTTTTTTTTTGTTACATCTCGGTCACAGAACTCATCTCCTCAGCGTCGTTAAGCGTCAAGGCATCAGGCAGTCAATGTAGTGCAAGTGCTGCCATCTGTTGTGTAAATGAGGTAATTACAAAATCTGCGGATTACTTGTTGAATGCAGTTTGGGGCTTGAGGGTGGTAAAGTTAAAAAAAAGTCCTCAACATATCCTAAAGAAGTTAAAGTGTCTTAATGACTGATACACTGACCAATCCAATGCTCTTTAATTAAGCAGACTCTTGTCCAAAGGAATTTACCATTTTTTACTATGTCAGTCGTTGCACACCTTTGACACTGGAATTAAGCATCTCGCTCGAGCAACCAACCGCGAGATTTATACCTTTTACCCCCACTGTGGTTTCAGGTGTCATTTACTTTACCATGAGAGGCGCTACCAGCATCTAAAAAAGCAGTAGACCTTTCTACAGCCTTGTGACAAATAGACAGCCAGATAGATAGATAGATAGATATCCACTACGTGACTTTACCTCAACGTTACTCCCACATTGACGTAATGGTGTATTTGCGTCTGCTTCGTCATTTCTCAAGTAGAGCTCAAGGGAATGGAGCAAAGAGATGATGTTGTATGGACTGCAAAGCTTTCCTGTCTACAGAAAGCCATCGAAACGATATAAACAGCATTCTTCTCCAAAATGCCTTCAGTCACAACATTCTCACAACCCAAAACCACTTAAAGATGGACAACTCAAAACGACCCCTGCTCTTCAACGGTTAGAAAGAAAAAAAAACTCAGCGTCAGTAATGAAGTGCTTCATACATATCTTATAGCAGTTTAACTGAGATATCCTGCCGTCCCGTGTATACTGGGGTTTTCTCTTTTTGAACAGCTTTATTTTTTTAAAGCTTATTAACTTATTAATTTCAGGCCTGTTGTTGGCATTCTGCAGTCACCTTCTAATTTTAGTCAGTTCTGCATTACGCATTTCATTTGGTTACGCTCCTCTACCTCTGTGTACTCATGTATGATTCAAGGATTCAAGTTATAAAGACCCCATATATCATTTTGAATCAATAATTTCTTGGATCGGTCTAGACCAAGTATTTTTCGTTCCTCCTGAAAAGTCTTGTGGCTTCTAGACGACAATAAGCATGGGAAACACGACATAATCTGGCTGCGGAGATGTAATTAAAAATTTATCGTTTCATATTAAAGCCTCATTTCCAATTAAAGTCTTACGAGGGGAATATCCTTCTCATATCCTTCAAGAAATACCCTCTTAATTGGAGACCAAACAGGAAGAGTAAATGTTTATGAATCATTGAACCTCCGTGTTTCTATTTACTTTGTAGTGTCTTAGATTTAACCATCAAAGCTGGTGTAGTAAGACCCTACGCGCTGGTAGAATTGAAGTCCAAAGCCATAGCAGATGTTGCGATCTTGAAACAAACCTGTCTGTGGTCTCAGCTGTACACTGACACGCGTTTTTTTTTTTTTTTTTTTTTACGGGAGAGAGTCGTACCAGTTGTGTAACATCACCTCACTCACGGGCACAGATGTCAGTGTGTTATTAAAACAACGAGGTTTTTTGACCTGCGTCAATGTATGTCTTACATGCACACACATTTACTGTGAAACTAGATCTCTGGTGAGGAAGGGAGGTGAAAGCCCTTCACCATTCTTAAGGGAGAGGACACTGACATGTATACTTCATGAATGTGCCATAAATCAAAACAGTAATAAAAGAAAGGAGGAAAAACGGCCCTATGAAACCAGACGACGTATTTCAACTGTCTGAGGGAGAGAAGACGGAAAAGGAGCTGGTTTTAATTGGAAAGAAGAGATAAAAAACAATGCCCTATCTTATCCTGAAACTTCAGATGGTTGGATTATTTCATATCCTTTTTTTGCCATGAAAGAAAGGAGGAAAGACTAATGTATTGAGCGGGAAGAGAAATGGAGAGAACAAAAATGATCTCAGACTTTGCGACCTCACAGACATAACACAGACATCACAGTGTTTTAAAGCCAGTCTATACATCAACCCCTCTCAAGGTACTGCGCTCCCTAACTGGCAGGTCTTCACTCAAAACGCTTTTCGAAAATGATCGGCGGTTTTCCTCGGGATTGTTCCCCGTTCCCCTCGGTCGGGTAATTTTGGGACTTTTGCCATTTTACAGCAAATGGCTTGCAGACAACTTCAAGTACTTCTTATTAATCTGAGTCAGCACTCCATATAAACAACCTCCAAAAACAACAACATAAAGACACTTGGGCTGCAGAACGACTGCTTGCTTCCAGCTCAGTCATATCAGTCTGCGAGTGAGTGATGGAGCAGGCCAAACCTGATGAGGAAAAAAAAAGGAATCCAGCATGTAATTGGAAACAGTCTCTGTATTTATGTAAGCAAGGTGGGACTAATTAATACCAGTACAGGGAAGATCCTCTCTGGACATCACTGACATATTTATTATTGGACGTCTGGGCAGGACTGTGCTTTCTGGAGTCTGTCAGACACAGTGTTTAAAGACATAGCTGCCAGATGTGGAAGGGGTTTCTTCTCTAAGCTGCTCCCACCAATGCAGCAGCAGCAATTAGTGGAGGTTATCAAAGAGCATCGGCAACTGAGCCATTCAAACCCAGAACCGTCTCTCATAACCCCCCCCCCCCCCCCCCTCCTTTCCTCCTTCTCCATCCTACTTCAATCTTTCCCTCTCTCATAATTAAAATTCCTGAATTGTGTTAAAAGAAAAACATCTCGGGAGAACCGGAGAGAGAGAGAGAGAGAGAGAGAGAGAGAAAGGGAGAGGGAGGGAGGGAGGGAGGGAGGGAGAGAGATTTAGTGTGAGTGGTCGCTGGAGAACTTAAAGGTTATTGGCACCTCTTATCTGGATGTCAAGGCCGAGAACTGAATTTGCTGTATGTCACGTCTGTCTTCTGCCATCCCATCATGCATTGCCACTCTGAGCAGTAACATGACCTAAATGGAATCCAGATGTAGGTCTGTGATTGGTCCAATCCCTTCGAGCTTCAATATTCTGAAGGCCTCGTATATTAATCTTCTGCAGTCTGTCACAGATTTCTGCACTGATAACATCACACGTTTTAAATGATGGCTGACTCATTGTTCTAATCAAACCAAGGGGAGGGTTAACAAAACAATCGAACCCCCCATCCAAAAAAAAAAAAGAAAAAAAAAAGACCAACCTACTTTCAAGTTGTTGCTCCCCGATGACACAAGATTTAAGTGTTTCCACCTTTGCTTCTCAGAAAGAGCATTTTTTGTGACTGAACAAAGAGAGTGATTATGGAAAAGCAAAAAAAAATAGTTTCTGGGCAATTTATTATGAATAGACACCCAAAAAAAGGTATAGAAAAATATGGGTTTTCATGATGCAAAAAGTTTTTCCATTTATTTTTGCATAATTGAAAATGCGACATGCAAGTGCTTCATGAGATATTTTCAGAGCATATCAGAAAATACAACATGTTATCATCTCAACACAGGCAGTAAAACCTGTAATCTGACCTGGTATCTCATCACAGTGACAGTCAGCAAACACCAGACTGTATTTAAAAAAGAAAGGGACTCTGTGGCTATTTTCACCTCTCAGTGAACAAAATCTCTTAAAAGACATCAATGTCAAGTCAAGGACAGTTACCCAAGTCTTTAAGTCTCTTCCCTTCCTGAGCTAAGGCTGCCAATATGTCTTCTCAATTTCCACAACGAGTTTAAAAAGCTCCCTTTGTGAAGCAACTGAAGCTCTTTCTCCCTTCTCTCTCTCTCTCTCTCTTTCTCCCTTCTCTCTCTCTCTCTTTCTCCCTTCTCTCTCTCTCTCTCTCTCGGCCTAACGGAGGGCCTTGGGTCACAAGCTTGGAGCCAGTCCAGAGACATGCCTGCCAGGCAGCTACCCCTCTCCAGGCCCCAGGATTAGTCCTCATCTGAGGAGAGCTGGGCTCCATCGTCACGGACTTCCCTGTAGGCGGCCAGAGGCCCTCCCTCAGGCTGATAAGTGCCCATACTGACAGTCAATCCTTCAGCCAGCTTCTGTGCTGCCAACTTAGCCTGCAGCTCCTGAAAAGACAAAATCAAAGCACACGCTAAACACTAGAGACAGTCTCCACACACTGTGAATACAAAACACAGATTTAACACAGGATCATTACAAGCCCGCATGAAAGAAGGCACACCAGCCACAGACCTGCCATGCATTTGTAAACATTTACAGCTTGAAGCGTCTTATTCCCAAGTTTCTGCATATCTGATATACTATTATAAGAGTAACATAGCTTGTTTGAGAAGCATCATCTTTATCATTATGACTGGAAGATGGGGTAAGAATTGAGAATCCGTTCAATGCAATTTCCAAATCAGGATGTCGGCCAATTGTTTTAAAATAGCCTTATTTGTCCATAATAGCAGAAGGTTTAATCAATAAACTATGCCCTTCAAAGAAGCAGTACATAGATGCTTGTAAAATTCAGAAAGAAGAAAAGTCTCAGCTCCATGAACTAACTCCTAATTCACAAGGCTTGCACTGCTGTATCCAGATATAATAAACTGTTTTGGTACAGGGTCCGTTTTCTGATGATGGTCATAATAAGTGTGATAATAAAAAAATGAATAATTATGAGTACCTGTGTGTTATCATTAAAGACTAAACTCTGTATGCTTTGATAGTTTGAGCTCACCTGGTACTTCCTGGTCTGTTCCTTCAGCAGGAGCGCTGACTCCTCCAGTGAGAGGAGCTGGGCAGGGCTATGGTGGAGAGGAGGATGCTTAGCAGCTGTGATGTCATCGAGGTGCTTCTTGTCTCTTTGTCTCCTGGCTTCTGCCGAGAGCGGCGTTGGACTCCCAGGAGACTGGCTTGGAGAGGGGGACCCTGTTTTGGAGGGTAGTCTGGGAAATGGCAAAAACATAAGTCAGGTTTCTGGAAAACTCCTTTTGGTTGGTAAGTCAAGGATTCAACATTCAAATACTACCTAAACCTCAAAATATCAAAATGTTGAAACTCTTTCTTTTTTTTTTACTCACTGGTTAGGTTTAAATTTTGGTTTTCTTGCACCCCCTGTCAACTGAGCCTTTTCCAACACTTCCATATAGTGGGGCATCTTCTGTTGATGTTTACCCAGGAAGGGGTTGACAGGAGTAGTGTTTTTAAGAGTGTCTTTGGTTTCCTGAGTTCCTCTTGTTGATTGTTCAGTCAGTGTGACTCGTTCTAGTGCTTCTGCAAGTTCATTCTTCTTTGCACCGGCGCCGACCGATGCTGCTGTATCTGTACCAGAGGAAGCCTCCATAGCTTCAGCTCTGTCAGGCTGTAACTCAGCTGCATTTGTTGGTGCGAGAGACGTCTTTTCAACAACAACAACAACAACAGCAACATTATCATCTTCAAGTGCTGACCCTCCACCCCGTCTCTCTTTCAGGGAAGTGCTGAGAATATCTACTCTGTTGGGGCTTGCCTGCTGGTCGGGCTGACGCTGAGTCAGCGCCTGTTGGTACTTCATCTGAAATTCTGTCCTGATGGAGGACAGATCAGCTTCTTTTCTTTCCTCAGCCTCACGGGCTGCCAAGGCACGCTTGATTCTCTCTACAGAGTCAGAGATTTTTTCCCCTTTGTCTGGAAGAGTCTGAATAAATCTCCTGTCAAGATGAAAAGTTACAAGAACAAAAGTTATAGCAGACGAAAGACCCGTTTTATCATTTAAAGATGTTCAAAGTTAAATGTGGCTGTCACTGTATGTAACTGATGACAGTTAATAGTAACTCATATTTCCACTGTAAGAACAGTAACAGATGGCGGTTGGCCGACAGATATGAAGCGAAGGCGAGAAAATATTCTGGTCTGGCATTACTCAGATAAGTATGATTCACTCTAACTGTTGTTGACAAAGTAAGTTTCAGTTAGAAGCCTACAGTTCTTTGACTGATAATCCTAACGTAAATTCAGCCACAATTTTACCATTACAACCATATCACACACAAGCTTAAATATTGCGAATGAAACATATCATAAAAATGACTTAATGATGTTCAAGCTGGCAAGAAAGCGTACTCACTTGTTACGGAGTAATTTCTCTTGGCGTGAAAGTATTTCCTCCAGTTCTTCTTTACTTTTGTTACTGAGATCACCTACCTGTCCCTGTCGATCTGTCCACGACGAGGACATTTCTGCTCCTCTTCAAAAAGATCTAGGTCTATAGCGTGTACAATAACAAGCTCATAACCGTAGCCGAGTCCATAAACTCATTTGCTGGTTATCTGACAAAAGCTGCAGCAGCGCTGAAATTGTGGTCCCGCTTTCCGAAAAAAAATCATACAAGTCTCACTCACTATAGCCGGCATGTCATCCATGATGGAGGTAAACACCGGATATAGCATAGGAAGTGTTTCCTCCCCAGCAAAGAAATATGAACTATGAACCAGAAACGAGAAACATGAAATTTCCAACATGGCCGCTGAAAGCCTATTTTTTTTCCAAAGTAAAAGTCCTCATACAACTTTGCCCTGTGGATAAGAGAGAATAGAATAGAATAGAATAGAATAGAATAGAATAGAATAGAATAGAATAGAAACGAAACTCAGTTTCAGAGATGTAAATGATTTCATAATCAGATACCGTCGGGCTTTTTGATCATAATTTCTTCATTTATTACTTCCTTTTTTTTTTTTTCAGAAAAACAAAGTTGCTCACAAAGGCAACATACTGGAGTGGGAATGCCTCTCTTTGACTCAGGTTGCATGTACTCCAATTCCTGGCAGTGAAAATAAATGATATGTATTTATGCCATTGGCACATGTAGTAAGATAGTATAGAATAGCATCTTCAGGTGGAAATAACGTAATTCACACAAAAATAAACACTCTTGTCCACCAAAGATAATATTTAAGGTAATCAGGTTTGTCTTTGTAAGAAACAAAGTTTGTATCATTACTATACAATGACATTTATAATTATACAAAATAATATATTACTATGTGAGAAAATTATTCCACAGCATACATTAAGTACATTACCAGAAATACAGAATTTAAATAGAAATTTGTTTACAATGTTGAGGACTATCACATCCATAAACCATATTATTATATCTTTTGTAAACAAAAGAAAAATAGAGTGCATTATTATGCTACTGATATAAGTTATTCACAGATCGGTGGTTTATCTATACATATGTTACACAACGGGCTGCTACCAGGCAAGACAATTCATTGTCAGACTGCATTCTGTTCACTCAATTCTGATTCTTGCAGAAATTTCCATAAGTTTCATGTAAGGAGTGTAGACTGAGGAAGGATTGGATCGTGGAGAAGTAGGCGAGGTTCGCTCTGAACTGGAGCCTTCATTATCAGATTTCACTGGACTGAGTGCGGGAGGCGTCGTCTGGGTCGGACTGGTCACGGTTTCACGGGACTCTGACGCACTGGACTGGAGGAGGCTGGTGTACTGAACCGGACTGTAGCGGAGTAAACTGTTGTTAAGTCTACTCTGAGGTCGAGGGTAAGTGGGACCCTGTCTTGACTGGAGTGGGGCTGCAGCTGGCAGTTCCTCACACCTACAGAAAGAAAAACAAAATGAGAGGATACCACGAGGATTTGGGTCACACTGGTAATCCTAAATCTCTATAAGTCAACCAGGTGGTCCGGTGTTCTTTACCTTGCAGGCAGGTCACAGCCAACTCCAATGTCCCTGGTTTGGACTTTAGTCTCAGTGGCATTCTGTACAGACATAAAATACTTCAGCTTGTCTTCTAACTCATTATTCTAGGAAAGAGAGTAGAGCACAGCAGAGCAGAGCAGAGAACAGTCAGATTTGAACCCTGGGAGAGTGATGACAGATTTCAAGACAGATTTATCCAGAGAATCAATCAAAACCAGCATTTTGATCGAGCACAGTCATTGCGTGTGAAAGGCCATTGAACAACAGGTCAAAGAGACAGAAAGAGCAGCATCCAGAATGGCAGAGCGATTCACAAGGTGAGTCCACCGCAATCTTTTTCCTGCCATTCTGTGCAAAAGTCCTGCTGACGGCACACAAGGTGGCAAATGATGAAAGCCTACATTTTCACATTCTGAGTCCCTCGCTCGCCTTACCTCACATTCCACAATGGCAATTCTGTCCAGCAACTCTGAAATAAACATATCTTTCTGGGCTAACTTGGTCCTTAGTGTTTGAACCTGGGAGGGAAAAAAAAAGCCAAAAGCAAAGTTTAAAGCAATTGATTTGACTCTATACTGATGATGCTGCAAGGTACATTTGAGACTCGTGCACATGATATCTTTATCTCGTTACATCCCTCTAACTACCAGTCACCTCAATAACAGGCTGACCAAATCCAGGCCTGGAGGGCCAAAGTCCTGCTGCAGATTGCCTTCATCTCTTAATTAGAGCCTAATTGTTACCCAGGGATAGATCTAGGCACTCTTCCGTCAATTTGAACCCACAGTGATATAACTGATATGAAACCCATTAAGAATTCAGCCCTCCAGGACCTTTTTTTTTTTCATTCGCCTTGTTTGTGAAAACAAGTTAATGGAAAAAAAAAACCTTGGCTTGTTTCTCAAATAAATAAAAGAATATTTGTTCCCATTGCACTGTCTCTACTCCTAATGCACTATTAATTTTTCATGATTGTACAGCTGGTTCACCAGTATTAAATTAAAACTAACAGTGTGCCTTTGCAGTATGTATGTGACACTCATCAGCACTCATCAGAGTAAATAATGCGTGCTAAAGAATGACACTCTAAAGAGTAACAAACAATAATACAGTCTTGAAAGAATGTAATATAATTCTTAAAATGAACTCTCTGGGTAATTCTACGACGTAAAGTTTTACACTCACATATAAACCTCTGTTGGAACGAATCTTTAAGATTAGCGTGTTTGTATGGTCTCACCTCTTCTATCATACTTTTGACTTTCCTCTGCTGACAAAACACCATGTCATTCAGATGCTTAATTCTCTCTTTCAAGTCTGCAGCCTCCTCCTGAAGTCGTTCAGATCTGAGGAAAAACACAGAGCTTGAGATGAGTGCAATCCAAATGTGGCACGCTTTCAATTCAGTTCAAGCTTTTGCCTGTATTCGACACTGCACCGCTAAAATAATATTTAGCATAGGTATTATCTCAGTTTAGGCTAATGTACCTGGGCCTGCAGAGCCAAAATAAGACAATTAGGCAAGGAGGAGAAAAAAAACCCAAACAAAGTCACAGCAGTTCTATGACTCGTGAAAGAAAAAAAAAAAAAAACATAGAATGGTGAACAGCTGAATTAGACAAAAGAGGTCTCGTCCATATATACCATACTTTTCACACGTTCAGAACGCTACTCACTCCTTGCTCACTGTTTTGTTGGCATGGTCCACCTCATCCAAGCCGCGTAATCGCTGTTCGCATTCCTGTAGCTTCTGCATCAGATGGCTCTTCTCCTAGAATGTACGAAAAAGAAAACTTTTCCATTGAAGCAGTGACATAATACAACAGTATACTGTTCTGTTCTTTTTAAAACAATCTCAGAGTTTCACTGGGAGGGAAAGGTTGGAGGTGTATGCTGAAGTTGAATGGAGTCTACCTGAGCCATACAGTCCAACAGACGTTCCACTTCACTGATCCTCTGGTCCCTCTCAGCAATCTTTGCCTCAGCGATCTTAACAGACCTCTCAGCCTCCTCTAAACGTCTCAAATACTCGTCAAGTTGTGCCTTAACGAGAGACGGAACGAAGATATGAAAACGTGCACCTCAAAAAGATTTTTTGAATCCAGTTCAAGCAACGCCTTGTAAGGGCCATCCTGACCTGGTACAGTTACATCAAACACCACTAGGGGGAGAACCCGTCTCAGCAATTTCAAACTCAGAACATTTCAAATTGGGTTTTTTTTATGTGTAATACCATACTGGTTATAATGAAAGAAATATGTTTATGACTAACAAGAGTAATCGAACCAAACATGCTTCCATCGATATGGAAGTTTATCAATATAGATGAATATGCTGATGTTCAGATATTAAGTTTGGATAAATATCTTTAAGATGAAATATAAAGTATGTGCACTGGATGTTCTTTTTTCTTGGGATTGTAATGATAAAAAAAAAAACCGATGAAAAGCAAATGCTATTATCAGCTTGTGTGAGGTCTCCTCCAGGTAGTAACAGTCACCAGTTTCTCTCTGTGTGCAGCAACTTTCACAATCCTTTAACCATCGCAATCAAAACGTCATGTCGACACATCTCTGATCAGCAGTCTGGCGCATAATGTTTTCTCTCCCACTCTCAGGGCAGTGTGTGGGAATAGAGGAAGTACCTGCAGTCTTTCAATTTCCTCTCTGTGTTTCCTCTGCTGCTCCTCTAGCTGCTCCTCATACTGTCTCCTCAGAGTGGCACCGAGCTCCCTCAATGCCTGAGCTTTCGCCTCCTGTGAAGACTCCATCTAAACAACAAAGACACCAAAAACAACCATGACGTCAACAACATCGGTTTCAACAATACTCGGAAGTGCGAACCGAGCTGATACTTATCAATGTATTCAACACTACACTGATGAGCCAAAACATTATGTCCACCTGTCTAAAATGCTGTCGGTCCTCCGAGTGCCACCAGAATGGCGCCGACCCGCAGAGGCATGGACTCTGCGAGACCATGTTATCTGGTACCAAAACATTAGCAGCAGATCCTTCAAGTCCTGTGAGCTGTGAGGTGGAGCCGCCGCGGATCGGACTTGTTGGTCCTGAACATCCCACAGATGTGCAATCGGATTGAGATCTAGAGAATTTGGAGGCCTGGTCAATACCTCGAACACTTCGTCGTGTTCGTCAAACCATTCGCGAACAATGTGTGTGGTGTGGCAGGGTGCATTATCCTGCTAAAAGAGGCCACTGCCATTAAGGAATACCATTGCCACAAACAGGACTTGAAGAATCTGCTGCTAATGTTTTGGTGCCAGATACCACAGAACACCTTTAGGGGTCTCGTAGAGTCCATGTCTCGGCGGGTCAGGCACTGTTGTGTTGGCACATGGAGGACCAACAGCATATTAGGCAGGCAGTCATAATGTTTTGGCTCATCTGTGTATATTCAGATATATACACTAAGAGACTGTTGGTGAACCTATGAAAATGAAAACAACGGAATGCACACGCTCTCAATAATCTGTACAGTTTATGAGGCTGACTGAATACTGATTTTAAAAAATACAGTTTATGATGCTTTATGTAACTGATTGAGAGTGGTGAATGGCTATGATATGTAAACACATTCCATGAATCTGTCCTGTCTGGTTACATGATATCAGAGGTGTAACACATCAGAAGAGGGTCTGGGACCAATCAGCTGTGGGATTACAGAACCCAAGTGCCAATACCAAACTCAGAATGACAAGATTAACACAGTTCATCTTGAGAGACCAAGCGGAGCTTAGAGAGAGCTGGGAATACGAATCAGTAAATTTGAGCAAGGAAACTGGAATGATAACAAGCAATACTAGTTAAAATGAGCAAAAATTGCATTACAACAGAAGAATTCAATTTGTTATTGATATGATAGCTGGTGCAATACATACTTAAATATCAGATACCTGAAATATCACTGAGAATTGCAGTTTATGCATATCTGAGAATGATATCTAGTTTGTTATGATGCCAAGCTAATGTCAGTGGGGTAGTTCGCCTTGAAACAACACATCCCTCAGTCCATCAGCCACACTGTTCACTCCACACTGTTCTCTCAGAGAGCCAAAGCACTCTCTCCTTCCCATAGAAAATGTCACTCAGGACTGTGTTGTGTTGTTATCAGGTGCCTGGCATGGCTGCTGGTATCTGACCTTGGTAGTTATAGAACAGTCCTCTCTCTCTCTCTCTCTCTCTCTCTCTCTCTCTCTCTCTCTCTCTCCCTGTCTGTGTCCATAGCATTTGCTGAATATCCATATTTTACTCCTTTTCATATTTGACGGTCTTATATAAACTTTTCCTAACTGTTGCGAGCTGTGTACAATGTTATCCCTCAGCTATCTGTGGTAATTCTTCTTTGATTCCCAGAGAACTGAAACTGTTTAAAATAGAAATTATATTTGGGTGTGTCAGCAGGAACTGATTGCTTCAGTCAGATCTAAGATAGAAACAGTTTGTTAAGCACACTAACTTTGCGTGTGTGTGTGTGTGTGCGCGCCTGCGTGCATGCGTGCCTGTGTGTGTGTGTGTGTTTGCGCGTGTGTGTGTGTGTGTGCGCGCCTGCGTGCATGCGTGCCTGTGTGTGTGTGTGTGTGTGTGTGTGTGTGTGTGTGGTGGTAGCAGGAGGGGGGGTAGAATCTGTTTGTTGACATCTGTGAATGTGCATACCTTTGCTCACACACGTGACTGTGAGTCTGTGTGTATTTGTTACAGACTTGACATGACGGAATAAATAACTGAACATGGCACTGTGGTTGATTGTGTGTGTGCATGTATGCGTGTGGGTATAGAATTGTTCATTGAAATTTGTGTTTGTACGTGCATTTGGATGCGTGAGAGCGTGCATGTGTTTGCTGCAATAGATACGTATGTGTGACTATGTGTTTGCTGATATCTGCTTACACATACGTGTTCCGTGTCTGTGTGGATATGCACTCATTGTTTCATTGCAGAGTGTGTTTGTTTAGAAGTGCGTGATGTTGTGTTAAGGTGTAAGAATTTGTTGGGTGTACCTGTAATTTTAAGGTATGGTTCTCAGCCTGCACTGCCTCCAGCTGTTTCTCTCTCTCTCGTAGCCTCTGCTCAGCCTTCTCAAAGGAGACGCGTAAGTTTCTCAGCTCATCTCGAGTTCCTATGCGATTCCGACAGCTATCTATCAGGGATTTCTGTAAAAAAATATCATTCTATCACATATACAGTCACTCTCACTGACAGAGACACTTTAATATAGCATCGGGTTTCATGACTAAATAGAGCCAAGTGTGATCAATCCATTCCAATCCAGTCAATGTTAAATTAGTTGTCCCTAAAAACCACATTGCTTTAACTGTAGTGTTGTCCCTGTATAAGTATGTGCTATTACAATGTTCCACAATCTTTTAATGTGCTAATGAGTCATTTTCACACATATTGTAAATACATGACAGCTTGACATAGCTACCAACTAATTAAAATGTAACTGGTAGAATATAAATTAGCACGTAATTACACAGTTAATAAGGATGTTAATAGACAATTAGATCAATTCCAAAGTGTAGACTAATTATCTGACCGAGGAGCCCTGTCTTTCTGCATTCATGTGAAGGTTTGCTGCAGAGGTCAGTGGAAAAAATGAGAGGTGAACGGAGAGGAGTGTACTGGGGTGTTTTGTGAGGTGTTCCTCAGAGGCCAGAGTGAGTGTGTCATTGTTGTGTTGATCCTGTACCTGTAAATCGATATTAGCAGTTATGAGGGAGCTGTTCATCTGGTCGAAGCTATCCTGAGCTGACGTCCTCACCCTTACCTCGTTCTCCAAAGTCCGTCTGTGAGAGTTTGCCGCCTATGACGACACAAAGACGGCGCATTACCACGAAACGAACCGCTTTTTTTAATGAACAGGAAACAGTGTGGTTGGTAGGGAAAATAGGCCACGATAAATGACTGTGGTTTTTAAATGATCCACTTTCTTTGTTCATCCATCCTTACCTTTAAGTCTTGTGTTAACTTTTGTATTGATTGTTGCATTCCTCCAAACTGCCCATACATTCTCTCTCTGACCTTTTCCAGAGAGTCTCTCACCTGTATGACGGAAGGGCATTACGCAGAATTAGGGTTAGCACTCCACTACTTAAACATTTATGTAATATTTCATTTTAGATGTGATCATAGGTATCCACTCATCTCTCTCTATTCAGACATTAACACCCCAGATACATTAAAACATGTCTTTATGCTATCTATATTGCTACAGTAGGACCTGCCAAATACAATATTTAATGAAACAGTCTTGAGATACTGACTGTGTCCATTCATCTCTCTCCAAACACATGAAGAACATGCAGAGAGAGGCCAGTGGTCAGTTGTTCATTCTGGCCTGTCTGTCTGTCTGTCAGTGAGAACGGTAAGAGTCGGAATTTCGATCTCCACTCACCTCGCGGATGTACCTCATCTCATCTCGTATGTGATTGACGGACCATTCTCGGGCCATGAGCTCCTGCTGTCGGTCGGAGCTTGTCCTCTGCACCACCCCGTACACCACGGGCCCACGCTGCAGAGGTTCATCTCTCACCCCATTGGTCTCCGCACCGGGATGCTGAGAGAGACACGATCACACAGGTCAAATTACAGTTGGGCTTTCTCCTTTTCTCTCTCTCTCTCTCTCTCTCTCTCTCTCTCTATGAGTGGCTGTGTGTGTGTGTGTTGTGTGTGTGTGTGTGTGCGCGCATTTGTCTTTTAGACGCTGTCCTTTGAGTGTTGTTAAATGTGTGTATTCTCACTGATGTGTGAAAATACATGTATATGTCTGTGAGTGAATCTCTGTTGTGGTAGTGTGTTAATGTGTGCTTTACTGTCATGCGGTGTGTGTGTGTGTGTGTGAGTGTGTACGTGTGTGTGTGCATGTGTATAGAATACTTGTCCGAGAGTAAGTGTGTGCGCATGCGCTTGCTCAGGTATTTCCAGCAATGATGCTGAGTATTCGAAACCAGAGGTTGGGAAACAGCAACCGGGTAACGTCCACAGTGAGAGGGATCATATTTCTTCTACTCGGTCGAAAGCACAGAAACAACACACCGTCTTTGTGTTACTGCCTATCGTTCTGCTAACGTCTCCAGCTGAGAGCTTATGAAAAAATGTCTGCTCAACTTAAAGTTCTGCATTTATCAAATCAAACACAATCACATAAATACCCTGGTATAAAGCCACAAAGACACACTTATAAAGATAAGTTACCAAAATAAAAGAAACAGCAAAACAAAGTGTCTTAAAAGGGTATTAAGTCACCGTGAGCTGACAGAGCAATCCATCTTGGCACAGAAGTGCTTCAAACTCTTCCACAACAATTCCAGCATTTACAATTTTGAAGGCGCCAATCCTATAAATGTTTGAGTGGACTGAAGTCTGGAGACAGAGACAGTCACAGTACATGTTTTATGGTGTTTTCATGGTCAACAAACTAAGAATTTCTTTACAATATCACTCTCTGTGGTGTTCTGAAACTGCCTGAAATGACATTACCGTTATGGAGTATTCACGTCCCATTAAAGTTAACCCTTCATGTTGATGTCTCTCCCTCCGTGCCAGCATCACCTTAGTCTCTGTTCTGTGGGAGATATCTGCAAGTTGAGCAGTCTTTGCCCCTAGAACCGCTTCCACATGTACTGTCATCTGTGTCTCAAAATCACCAGTCCCCTCCTTTACAGATAGGAGACAAAGCACTCAGCGTCGGGCCTTGCATGGCATCGTTAAACATGATCATAAGCGTGTTGGGGTGTTAATTGCTTAATTAACTCGGGCAAAACACCTGCGTGAAATGAACACTGGATCCTTCATTTTGTTCAAGCGTTTCCTTTTTTTTTTAGCTTCATTTGACTTTGGTTTGTAAACAAAAAAAAAAAGGCATGGAAGCACGCTGCCGCAGATGCAGGTGGCATGGAAGCTCACTCATGTGTGACCTTTCTTATCAACATCACAGTTTATATTATCAAACCACAGTCACGTGACACAAAGACACTCCTTTGTCTGCTGACCCGCAGGTAGAGGAATGTTTCAGCGTGCACTTGCTCTGACTCACCGGAAAAAAAAACTGTTTTCATTTGAAAATGAAAGAGAATAAGACAGCGCCGTAGAAAAACATAATGTCTTAAAAAAAAAAAAAAAAAGCCTGATAAGCTTCGTCAAAATCACAGGACATTCCCATCACGCGTGCCATGACTTCGACTTTATTTACCGTTGACAGGTTTCCAGTATGATTAACATAATGATGCATTTCAAAACACGGTAATGTTGATTTTGTTTGCAAAACCGGTCAGTCACTATGGAGATGTGTACAAACAATCCATGCAAGTGTAATGTGTTAAGGTGATTGGTCAGACCTTGTCCTCCAGCTGAGGTGATTCTTGGCCCGCTGGTCTCTCTCGTTTTATGAGACCATTTCTCCCTTTCCAGGCTCCATTGACGACTTTCTCCTCCTGAAAAAAAAGGTAAAAATAAAAATTTTGTTAAAATTTAGACAATGCACTGAATGCAAGATAAGCAACATTATCAAAATTAACTAATGATCTTTTTTTTTATGTACGTTGATGTTTGTAGCTCATGCTGAAGTGACAGGTTCTCTGATCCTCACTCATGTAATTGATTTTACTGGTTATTTCAGCAAACAGACTTGATGGTAAAACTCCTCGGTTCGTGGAAGTCGAATTAACTCTAATGAAAGATGACACTGGCTCTCTACACACAGCTTCAGCTAAGAGAAACACAACAGAGGATGTCTCAATCTCTCTCTCTCTCTCTCTCTCTCTCTTTCCTTCTCTTTGTCTCTCTCTCTCTGTGAATAGACTGAGTAGAGTTTAATAGTAATGTAACACAGCTGTTACCATTAAACACAGGATGTAGTACTCCCCATTGTCCCTCTTGCTACATATTTGTGTCGACAGTAATGCTGTGCTTGCAAGACCACACCTATTCTCAACCACATTGAACTGCCCCACAGTCACACAGAGAGAGGAGGTGTGTGTGTGGATCTCCCAAGTAAACACCCTCACCTGAAGTCATAAGGAAGAGACTTCAAAACATATTTATGACACTGGTAAAAAGAGAAGTTTGAGGAGGAGACAAACTTCTCGTACTGACTAAACGTGCATAATGTGTGTGTATGTATGCGAGAGAGAGAGAGAGAGAGAGAGAGAGAGAGAAAGAAAGGAGAGTCACCACATCTGTAAGAGATAAGAGAAGAGAAACAAAGATGTCACTGTTTTCAGTGATATCTTCAGCTAGATATCACTTTATAAATAATCTATTACTAGCCGAACACCAAGACTGTAAAGCGTGGGACTTGAAGTTTTGCAAAGGAAAGACAAAGAGAATGAAGAAAGAGAGCTATTGTTCACCCAAATGTACACTCTGTCACACCTTTAAAGAACGTCTTGTACATATTTACAGGAGTGCCCCAACACTAGTGTTTTCAGTAACAATAGTAAAGTGACACAGACTGGCGACTGGACGCAGAGGAAAAACCTGAGGTTTAATTCACCACACAAACAAGCATTCAGCTTGACTAAAACCCCGAAGTATGCAACGTGCATTGTCTTCTTAAACTACGCGCTGGTTATGACGTAGTTATGCTATTCCAAAGAACCTAGTGATGCTATCCCAAAGAAACAACTGTCCAATAAATACACACGACACATAAAAACTTTCACAAATATTACAAAGTCAGCCTTTTTGGACTGTGTACAGTAGGAATACCACACACACATACACACACAGACACACACACACACACACACACACCATTTGAGGCACGCATTCTTATATTAAGGTTTAAAAAAAAACCCCATCTTAACAGCACAGCTTGTCCTATGTTACACATCCTTTCCTCAAGACATGTTGCTGACAAAGCCTGGCTTGTGTAACCCCTCTAATTGTTTTGAATGAGTTTTCTGGACCCTCTAAGACCTATTGTGTTAATGAAAGCGTGTTCAGGCGGAGGCGTGGTAAACTCCAGCTGGTGTTTCTGCTATTTCTTGGCCGTTCACATTCACCAGATGCATTACATCTCATCGTGGTCAGAGCCAGAGTGCCGGTCTGTCTCCCAGGGGGGATAAAGTTACCACACATACACCCTTTTTGATTCCACAGCAGGTCATTGCCTGTTCCCATTGTTCCAGTAGTAAGGGAATCTTCTCCTGTTTTAAACCTGTGATGCTTCTGCCCTTCATCCCCTTCACACACTAATCTTGTTTTGCCTGTTTGTCTTCCCTCGTTTCCGTCACAAAGTCACATTGTTGCTCGCTGCCCTCATTTTGTCCCTAGATGAGTACGTCTGACAGGAAATTGCAGGTTATATTCAACATTACAATCAAAAAGAGACTCAACCACAGCCTAACTTATCATCACTTTTGCATTTTCATGCGAGACGTGAACACTCTTTGCTGAAGGATATCTGGGTATCGTCACGTGTATTTCTGACCGCTGCGTATATTAATGTCCTTATGTTAAAACCTAAACCAACCCTGACAGGGCCCAGTCTTGAGAAACTTTCCCAATCGGTTATTCACATACAAAGGACATTTAGCTAAGCACGCTCGAGGCGAAAGACGAGACGAGACAAAAAGCAGACAACAACACACATCTCAGTTCACGCAAACACACTTATACTTAGTTCAGACCTGTGGAGCTAAACTAACCACAAGCAAGAAGCTTTGACTGAACAGGAGCTTATTCTCTAAATGGTCGCCAAATGTTGTCACAGAGTACGGACTCCTTTTATTGGTCAGAGACAGGTAATATAATTTAATCCTATGTCTGCTATTTGAGTTTTTTGTTTCACTCCTCTCTCTCACGCAGTTCCCATTTACCCAACAGACGTGGACAACATACAGCAGACTAAGCAACGTGCCGGTTTTTATCAGCCAAACTTTGTTGGGTAATATGGTGAGTGCTTAGGCTCAGAAACAACACACCCTCTTCAGGCCAAGGTACAAGAGCACACACACACACACACACACATACACACGCACGCACACACTACTTTCCTCATGATCTGTCTTCCTCCAGAGGCAAAAGTACCTTTGCTAAGTGCTGTCAGAGTCGCAGAGTCATTCTCTGCACATTAAAAGGCAAAAATGCAACGTCTTTGAAACAAACAGACATAAAAACCTGAGCTGCCTTTGGCAAACGACAAGATTCAAGAGCTAAAACATTTTCCTAGGGTTTTCCCCCCCACATCTGATAAGAGAGAAACATGACAGTACATCAAACCCAGCATGATTCCAACATCCAAACATTCTTTTGGCGTATGCCAGAAAAAACAGCCCTACAGCTGGAACGGGACAGAGAGCTCATCACAGATAGTGCTCGGCGCTTTGACGTGGCAGTGGGCTGCAACATTTCGGCTGTTTGAGTTGGCCGATATCAGTCACGGTTCATGGTCCAGTGCTGGTTATGTAAGGAGACTCTCCAGTGCAGTTCAAGTGATAGGCTAAAGGGAAAGGGCTGGGGAGCGAGTCTCTACCCGTACTTTATCTCCCTTTAGGCCTAATGCAATACAGCCTCACCGGCCCACTCAGACCCAATTTGGTCTCTGTCTCTGTCTGTATGTGTGGGTGTGTGTGTGTGTGTGTGTGTGTGTGTGAGAGAGAGAGAGAGAGAGAGAGTAAGAGAGAGATAGAGAGAGGGGGAGAGAGAGACTGATCACACACACACACACACACACACACACACACACTATTGGCGCCAAGAGCAGTATGTTTCTGAGACAGCATGATCATTCATTTCTGCATTTCTATCACTATTATGAGTATCTACTGATCCTCATTTGCATAATTTTTGAATCTGTTTCTGGATAAGTTCAAGTCTGATGCTCACTGTTACTATTTCATTATCACGGTCCGGTTCCTATCAATGCTTTTATTTGTGCAAATAAGGTGTATTACTGGTTTTTTGGGGGTTTTTTAGGAATAATAAATTCACAAAAGTTTTGGAATATGTTCTTTGAGATACTCATGTTTTGGTATTTTTCTTTCATTTAAATATTCCAGCTTCATTTTTGTGTTGCTGAATGAACTTGAGCATAACTCATCTCTCTATTTTGTTAAAATGGATAAACAACACATAGATCACTGCATGCCACTCTAACACTCAGTAGCCTGCTCTTATCCAGAGGGGGTGGTTAGAGAGAGAAAGAGAACAAGAAAGAGAGAGCAAGAGAAAGAGAGAGAGAGAGAGGGGGAAAGAGTTTGTGTGTGTGTGTGTGTATGTGTGTGTGAGAGAGAGAGGGAGAGAGAGGAGAGAGAGAGAGAGAGAGAGAGAGAGAGAGAGAGAGAGAGAAAGAAAGAATTTGCGTGTGTGTAAGTGTATGTGTTTGTGTGTGCATGTGAGGGGGGAGTGAGAAAGAGAGAGAGAAAGAGTGAGTGAGAGAGAGAGAGAGAGAGAGAGTGAGTGTTTGGACAAAAGGACATTGTTGCTGAGAAAGTCGTTGAAGTTTGTGTTTAGTAGATGGTGGGAGGGATGCAGGTTGTGTGGGTTAGGGGAAAGACAAAATGGAGGGTAAGGAGATGGGAGTGAAGGTCAGCAGTATCTGGCCCTTGAGCGGAAAGACATAACCAGAGCTGAGAAGGCATTTGAATAAAAATGACTTACTTTGTGTGGGTTGCTATTTCTGGGCTCAATTGAAGTTGTGGAGCTCTCTTCTGGATGCAGAGTTAGTCTGAGACGCTGGATTCTCCTCTGGATAACACACACACACACACACACACACACACACATACAGGGAGAGACAGACCCAAACAGTTAGCAAAGATAGACAAAGACAAACAGAAACAGGTACCTGCATAATCTTTTTCATCTGTTTCAAATCTGTTTCAATGAAACCAAAACTAGAGGTGTAAAATTTCATCTGAATGTTTCAAAAGTGTAAATGAAAGTCACAAAATTCAATATATAAACCACAAACCACTCAGGGGTCTGCTTTTCATCGTATCATTAACCCATGCTCTCAGTTATTAAAAAACAACACAAAAAGACCTTCATCAAAGAGTTGAGTCATGACATTTGGAGATAAAACACAATACTATAATATTTACTATTGCTAGACTAAATGCTACGATTCACATGAGAACCAAAAAATGAAGTGTTTGTTGCCGGATTCTCTCTGTGTTGATACGCCTTTCATTAAAAGTATTTTACTATACCTTACCATGCCTTTACCATAGTACAGTATTAAACCCTGTTTGATGGTGAGTCAGAGAGACTGTTCACGTGAGCGTACACCAGTGACCAAATACAACACCCTACTGTCATTGTTTCTAATCTTTGTCAGAATGACAGCGCTCAAACAGAGGTTATGCAAACACTATTCAGTGCATGCATCAAAGAATGTATATTTGTTTAAAGTAAAATGCAGTGTAAATACATTTTGATTCTGCATTGAGTTAATGAAAAAAAAAAAAAAAGCTCTTGGCATAAACCCCAAACAGTCTCTCCAAGTACCCCTAAACACTTCAGTTCTGATACATGTTACTAACTCTCTGTGCAAACTTCTCTGGAAATTTACCTCCTAAAAATACACAAGCTTTATGGGAATTTGTTCTGTTCACTGCTGTAATTATGGAAAGTGTGTTATTCACTGAGCTTTCTGATTACTTTGATGTGTGCTAATTATAACTCAAGGGTGTTAGATCATTAGCAGGGAGACGGCCTGTCTCTTATTTATCTATTTATTTATTTTTTGACAGTGGTTTTAATTTGATGGACGGTTCAACATCAGGACCTGATAAAATAAACATGACAGACCAGCCTGCCTCCAAGATACCCAGGTCTTATTACACCCCGTTCTCACACAAACACATCCCACTGAAAACCTGCGAGACTCCAACAGCAAGAGACACATCGGCCGTAACGTGGACAAGTCATTAAAACTTAGCCTAGAGCTCATTCAGAAAAAAAAAAAACAAAGTGAGAGAATAACAAAAGGGGGACCAAAAAAAAAAACCAAAACAAAACAGCAAGACAACAAGGACAACAGACAAGTCAACAAACTGCCCACTACAGTCACAGGCCAAGGAATGGGTGTGTTCGCACTGACAGGAAAGCAACAGAGACAGTGAGAGAGACAGAGAGAGAGAGCGAGAGAGAGAGAGAGAGAGAGAGAGTGGGGGGGGGTCGGGGGGGGGGGGGGGGACTGGACTCTGTCCTTGGGACAGGCACTCCACCCTGTTGTACTCCACCCTGTTATAATCCCCTGAGTCGCTTACCTCACTGTGAGCGTCCGACGTTGGGTTTGCGGTCGTGATCACAGAACCAGTGGCACCGTGTCTCCTCATCGCTCCCCTGTTTCTGCCCCTGCTCTCGCCGTCCACCTCGCAAACACAGTGCTGCCAGCACCTGCTCCCTGCTCCGGGCTACAAAAAGCAGCCAAACACAGAACGAGGGAGGGAGGAAGGGTAAGAAAGGAAGGACGTACAAAAAAAAAACAAAAAAAAAAAGTTCCACTCTCTCCACAGCTCAGTGTTAGAATTCCTTCCCCTGGAGCTGATAAAGCAAAAAGAGAGAGAGAGAGAGAGAGAGAGTGCAAAAACAAGGCCTGCTATTCCTGAGTGCACTGTGAGAGAGAGAGAGGGAGTAAGAGAGAGAGAGAGAGACGCTTAGTCCACTATTCAGCTCTAGAGTACTGAGAGAAGTCCTCAACCCTGGGTGATAGTACTCCGGTCAGGCTCCTCCTGACAGAGAGAGAGAGCGAGAGAGAGAGAGAGAGCGTGTGAGCGCTGTCAGTCGCTCAGCAACAGTGAGAGCTGCTTCTGTGGACCAGGTTTCCAATCAATCACTATACCTGTCCTTCCACATTTTTACCGTTCCTCTCTCTCTCTCTCTCTCTCTCTCTCTCTCTCCTACGTGCAACCTGTTGAGCACTTTCACTGGGCTGAGCGTCGCTGGGTGGGGCTGTGCCCCACCTGTGCAGAGAGAGGGTGGAGAATGCAGGAATATTCTCATTCAGTATTACCACATTACACATTATGCCTTGATCAATTCACCACATGCAAGCCAAACCAGCAACCACAAAGTAGTTCCTACTCTGGTTATTTCTGACATTACCAAATTTGTTTCAGGCCACCGTCAGGTTTCAGGCTTCCTAAACCAATTTGATCTAACTGTTGGTAGGCTCTTTTCAATATGGCATTAAATATTCAGTTGCGTAATTACATTGTGTTTACACAGAACAGTTCAGAGGTTCTGAGAACTTTATTCAGCCATATTGACATTTCTACAGAGGTGAAACTTCTGGAAATGTGAAACAGTATTTTTTTTTTTCTTTTTCTATGTTTAAGAGTAGATTGAGGAAAACAGCCTGAGAATTTAGAGAACAACAGTATAACTTTATATTTCGAAATAATATCTAAAAATTGTGAAGTGATAAACATACAGAATTTGTATTGAATTTCAAAACAGAATTTCTGTTCAAATTCAAGTTCACGTGGCCAAATTCATCTAATTGACAACACAAGTTCGATATAAATTTGATCTGATCGACAAATCGTATGATTTTGTTGACCATGGAGAGAGAGATCATTTGAATGGAGAATGTCAATCATTAACCAAAACTTCAAACAAACTGTTTCGTATTCTTAGCAATCATTAACCCTACACCCATGTTACTATTCCCTAGATAACTCCTTTTGGGAAAAAAAAAACATACTGCCTGTAAAAGTCATGAGCGTCAATGGCAAGGCTGTATTCCTGCCACAACCTTATCGCACACCAGCCGCCTTCACCGTCATCTCATTGTCTTGTTTTAGGGAGGATCCGTTATTGAACAGTGCAGCTCTGTGGGGTTGTTTTTTTTTTTACTTAGCTGGCCCTACCAGCTGAGCTGGATTCCCTAAGGAGATCACATTTGAGAGCAGGAGACTCTAATCTGGAGCCCTGGAGGCTGATAGAGAGCGAGAGCACAGCATATTTCAAACACTGCGAACGTGCCCCACCCAGACCACGAAACTACAACAATTCACACTCTGACATGCCTTATGCTCGCTTAAAAAAAACAAAACAACGCGTAGGAGCACTTAAAGCTATAATGACATTACAACTATGATGAATGTATTTACAGGAGCTGTAAGTGTTAGTAGGCCTATAGGTGAGAGAGTAAATGACCTATATTTGGGTAATTAGTGCGATACTATTTAAAGTACTCATGCTCTAATGACTCTCGGAACATGAAGAGACCAAACGCGTGGTGTGCACATTTACAATGTACCTTATGCGGCAATATATGTAATACACATTTAACTCCCACGTCCATTAAACGCGTGTACAACATTAAGTGTGAATTAAGTGTATATGTAAAACAGCTAGATGAAGCAAAAGAATATTCCACTTGTTTATCTGGTAACGTCTTCCTCTTTTAGACCGGACGACTTGCATTCCGTCGAGAGACGTACAGAGGAGCTCACAATCAGTGTCATCCTCAGAGACGTGATGATAATAATTCTGTCTGGCAGGCTTGCATTTTTAGCGATGACTCAGTCTGGACTCCCTCATCATCAGCAAACGAAGCAAAATGCATGTATGTAAAACAGGTTAGTTGGCTGTTGAAGGTAGTAATTGTAATTGTACGTCATGGTACGTTGTATTGAGAGTTGTAAGTCTTTAAGTTGTTTTGGGAATTTCTATTTTGAAAAATATGATCCCTCAAAACAATTGTAATTATACCAAATCAAATATGGGGAGGGAAGAGCCTTTCAGGAAGTGTACAAATGTCTTCAACAAAGCATTCTGTGTATGAAAAATGAGTAAACTGAATAGCTCCGAAATGCTGAAATGTAAGGTAAGTATGTGTAAGCCTTAACTTCACTTGCCAGCTAAGAGCCAGAACTTGAGAGTTTGGCTCAAGGGCTCTTTCTTGGATAATACAAAGGCAACAGAAAAGGAGGCATTTAAAAGAGAGGTCCGCCTATCTTACATAAGGAACAAGGATTCACAGGAGAGCATTGCACCCTGCACAAATGGGCAATTTTCATGAGGGTAAACCAAAGACAGGGTTCCAGCGTAAAGCTGGAAACATGAAGCAAGAACAGGAAAGAGACAGAAACGGTACCTCACCTAAAGCTAGTGTGTGGAAGAGAAAGACAGAAAGAAAGAAAGAAAGAAAGAAAGAAAGAAAGAAAGAAAGAAAGAGAGCGGGAGAGCAAGAAAAGGTGAGAAAGAGGAAAGATGTGCAGTTATGACAGTGTTCTCTCCTATGTCATGGCTCAGATAAATACTTAAAAGTAACTCAGTGCTGAATTGCACAGAGAGTTCAGGGAACAATGCAGGTAGAGAGAGAGAGAGAGAGAGAGAGAGAGGAAGAGAGAGAGAGAGAGAGAGAGAGAGAGAGAGAGAGAGAGAGACATCCAGCCACTCTGACTCTGCCTATTCAGCCCAGTGACGGACAGGCCTAGAGATAAAGGATGTGTGTTACAGGAACCTGTTATCACCTCATCATTAAGACTTACGCACATTCCCAGCTCCGCCCACAAAACACAGCCCAGAGAACTTACTTACCAACCCCTCAGTCCACAAGACTTCATATTTATAGATTTATGCACCACTGATGTACAGCTCCTCCATACACTGAGATGGGGCTTTATGAGGGGGACACACACACACACAATAGTACTGTGCTCCACCTTTTAGTTCCAGAATAGCTTGAATTCATCAGGGCATGGATTTGACCAGGTGCTGAAAGCATGGCAGAGGGATGTTGGCCCATGTTGACTCCCCTGTTCCCAGCAGTTATTTCAAATTGGCTGCTAATGCATCTCTGCTCTGAATAACTTGTTTCATCTAATTTCACAGATGCTGGATTTGGACTGGGATCAACAGCACACTTTCATAAGCATGGACCCATTTCTGAACAGCTACAGGCAAGGTAGGGGTCAATTTTGAATTTCATTGAGAACACAGGGCTAATTTCAATTCAGTACCATACAGACCAGTTTAAATAAGCTGATTTTAATTCAAATACACAACATTTAATACATTCAAGGTTATTTTCTATGGGGTAATTTCTTTGATTAAAATAGCGCTTTTAAAATTTGTAAGGATGCAACTTACAGCTACATAACAATTTACGTTCACTCCTCAGACACAGGAATTCAAATCAGCAAAGTTTTACCTTCCTGACTTCAGTTCAGCTTCCTGCATTTCCACTTTTATTTCCTGCAATCTTGTCCCAGCATGAATTCAAATATTAATTCTTCACTCCAGATTAAACTGATGAATTCATTAACCTCAAACCATGATCGTAGGCATGTGGCGTTAAACCTTTTCCACACCCATCGATGGATAGGGTGTGTCCTTCAGAAACACACTCGCATCATCTTACAGACTCTCCAGCTTGCATTGAGGAGACTGGCCACTCAGCGCTCATGAAAAGTAATGCTTTATAGGTTCTCCAGTCAACAGCACCACAGTGTCTCCAAACTACAGGAACCTGGATGGCAGTATATATGGTAACAGTCTAACGTGAGCCGACTTGTTAAATCAGTTTCCGTGTTTGTAAACATACCTGATGCAAACCATTTCTTTAATTTGATTTAATGTGCTTTTTCTAAACTCTTTCGTAATAAGAGCACATCTCCAGGTCGCCAGTTTCCATCCTCCACATGCTGTCTTGTTCGAAACCTGTCTTCCAATTGTCCTCCACGTGTTGCTGCAGGGTCTCTGTTATCAGTAACAAACTATCAGTTGTTTGTAATTCTGTGAATAGTGACAGCTGCAGTTCATCTCAAACTGTTCATCTCAAATCTTTATCACAAACCAACTGACTGTGATAAAATGGAATAACACAACTTAGAGATCTATCTATCTATCTATCTAACAGTGAAATGTGCATCATCTCAATGTGTTTCGGCCTCTACCTCTTCATTTGCTTAATTCTCATGGTCCTGGCCTATCCCTGCTGTGACCTTGTTCTTCAGCAAGTACTTGTGTACGACCGAGGAAACGGCAAAACCTACCCCTGAAAGTTTCCGTTCGTACTTCAGAGAATAAAAACGCCTGAGGGCAAAATAAAATATACGACATGTTTACACCCTTATTGTGATACTCCGTGTGATCATTTATGGTTAGTGGCAGTGAAATAATCAACGTCAGTGACGGGGCAGCTTCATTTGGATAACTGTGCAACTGGTAAGCAGAACACATTGATGGCGTCTTTAACTTGTATGACTGAATTAACCGCAATAAAAACGAAAAGAGTGGATTCCCCTAATAACTTTGCTAAAGATGGATAAAGTGGGTTAAAGATGGCTAAGGAAGGAACAATTCTAAGTGGTCGCCGCGAGAGGGCAGCAGAGACCTGTAAACAGAACATAGAACGTATAGCTTCACAGTTGCAGACCTTTTACACGTCCTCATTAAAAACTTTCGTCATGTCATAATACGAATCATGGCTGAATGAAAGATTTCGACATCTCCCTGTTTATAACACTTAAAAAAGAAATTGTATTAGGGATGAATAAGCTACTGTAACAGCGAAATCGACCAGAACTTAAAAAAAAAAGAGGTCACAATACACATTCCTTTTGCTTTCTTTGACCGTCTTAACCTTTCTGTTCAGCCAAGCACGGGGTTGGAATTCCAGGAATGGATCGTCTTCGCTGCCCACACACACAATGCTCCACCCTGACTACAGCGGCGTGGAGCTGGAAGGGGGTACCACCCCACCCCCACCATTCCAGAGGTTAATTTATTTGTGCTCTAGAGACTGGCCACAAAAGCAGATCAGAGCCTGAAAAACAATAGCTGAAGATCTTCGTTTTTCCCGCTTTTTTGAGTTTCTTTACTCAGCTGTAAAGTTCACAGATAGATGAAGCAACGTCGAGTCACACCCCACAAATATTCCAACTAGGCCTACTTATGATCTCTCTCTCTTTCTCTCTCTCTCTCTCGACACAACGGATCAATGACGAACTTCCCTACCGAAGCCTCCCACACCTGGAGGCTATATTGTGTCAGGTGTGTAGACGGAGCAGTGTATACTCGGGGTGTGAGGGAGATAGTACCTTCTGCTGGGTTCCTTATTAAAATAACACAATTTTTATTGACACAGCTGCTGCAGCCAGACGATGGGGGGAAAAAGGGCTGATATAACGGATGTGGGATGAAAAGATTGCAATATGACCATAACTTTAGTGATCCGACACGTTACTGTGTGCAAATGGGGAAGTTATTCCCACCGCAATGTCGTGAAATCAAACACCCATTCCCCAACAAGACAGGACAAAGTACAAAAGAGAAATGGGGAAATATCACAAAGCTTTGGAGATTAACTAATGGGAGCTTTTATTGCATTTGAAAAGACTTTACTCTAACCAGTACATATGTATACAGAGGTAGCGGAAATTTTCTCGATGTCTTTTACCCTTCCAAACAAAAAATAGAAACTGCTCCACAAGCATTTTTCTCAACTGACAACGTTAATATTTAACGCTAAAAGGTACATTTCAATATACAGTGCAGCAATCACAGTGTTTACGAAAAGGTCGATTGTCAATACAGCATTATAAACTCGCATAGGAGAGAAGCTCCCAAAACAGGCACACATATGATTCGAACAGAATATGCAGGTACTGGGCCGGTTCCAATATGCCTGAAGACAATACATTTAAAGGGAAGTGACAATCGTAAAGGAGAATCACCGTTTGATAACACTGTTTTGTGTCTCAGCAAACTAATCAACAGAGTTGCCTCCCACCATATTACGTTCTTCCTGCGAGTTTGGTATTTGAAAATTAATCGCTTAAAAGTATGAATCCTGCAGTGTCTTTAAAGACAGTGATTGGTTCGTGACGCGAGAGAGAGATACACAGAAATACAAAAAAAAAAAAAAAAAAAAAAAATCCGAGCAGGTTCATAATTACAGCGAGAAGCTGGTAGTTTCCAGAAGTGCCAAACTGGCACGGAATCGATCAGCTTTGCTGGTATAGCAACTCTCTTCCTCCTTCTCTCCTTCCTCTTTTTCTTCATCAGTTCTGAACACTTTATGAAAAATAGCAATGTTATTTACACAAGAACAAAAGAACTGTCTATTGAGTGCCTTGCGACTTCTTTTCTTTTATATATAAAAAGATAACAATAATAATAAAAAAAAAGATATAAAATACTCCCTCATGCACATTTCCCTTAAAATATTGCCCTTCTGTCTGTCATTCCTTCATTGTTGTCACCACAGTTAAATAAATAACAGTATATAGCTCATGGAGATGAATGACCTTTCGTTAAAAAAAAAAACAAACAAACAAAAAAAAAAACACCTTTACTCATAACTATCACAAGGGATATTAAAGACATTTCTGATACAAACATCATTTGAGGAATATGGACGTATTCTGTTCACATAAAGGCATAAAGGTTTGGTCCCATTTTGGCGCTCTATTGTGGCAAGTCTGCCATAGAGCTCTTGGATGGAATGGCATTGTTGAGAGTGGAAAACACCAAGGTGAAGGAGGTGTACTGTCCGCCCTTGGCAGTGTTCATTCACAGAGGGAAGGTGGAGATGAGCGCGTCCTGACTGCTGGAGCGTTTGTACCCAGAGGAAGAGCTGAAGTAGGTCTCTCCGTCGGTGCTGATGTCATCATCGTCATCCTCGTCGTCGTCCAAGTCGTTAACGCGTGCGACGGAGTTGTTCTTGCGCCTTCGGGGATTTAAAGGTGAAATTTGTTTTTTTGTTGTTGTTGTTGTTGTTGCACAAATATGAGTGTAGACAGAAAAACTTGCATGTGACTCTACACTGTCCCCATATATGTTAGAGTATTTTAATGTATAATTCCACCATTTGATGAGAATTACATTTAATTTACACATTAGACATAATTTTAGTGTCTGACCATTCACATGACTTCAAATGTAAGCGTGACCTTGATTGACTCCGTATGTAAGTCTAAAGCTGGTCTCTGACCTGAGAAACTAGGTTCACTGGACACTGAAACGCTCTGGTGTGATATTGTGTGTGTTTTGCTTAAGAAATCTGACTTCAGGGCTTTGGTCTTTCTCCAGAAGTGACCAAGTTCAAAGGCATTGTGGGATTTAGCTTTAAGAGTGAAGCACTTTACCCAGAAACCCTTAAGTACATGATCAGTACATTTTCCTTGTAAAGCTTAGTATTAAAACCCATGACCTCATGACTACTGGGCTGTGTCACTTACGACTGAACTTCTGATGCATGCGGTCAGTTGACTCCAGTATGACTTCAGTCTTTCATACAGTTTTATACACATCTCCTATGTGTGCAGGGCATTAAAGTGATTTAGAAGTTTATTGTTTGTTTACAGCTGGTGCGTAGCTCATACAGTTGTGGGAAGGGTTAACTTGACTGTATAAATATTTAACGGGCATTTATTGTTGGTGTTTACCTCATTTCACTGCGTAGGGCTTTAATCTGACTCTGCAGCTGTTCGTTGGCCTCCTGTTGCTCGTCCAGGTCTCTCTGGAGTTTCTTCTTCGCGTGTTCTAGTCTGTCAATCTCCTCCTCAGCCTCATCCACCTGCCTCTTCAGCGCCTTCAGACGCAGGTTCAGCTACAGCGGGACACACCGCCAATCAATGATTACAACACACAGGCACAGACACACAGACACAGACACATGCACGCACACGCACACGCACACACGCTCGTACGCACGCACGCACACACGCACACACGCACCCCACTGTGGGCTAAGAAAACATGCACACAAGCATATGCAAATAAACAGAGCCCCATATGCACACATATACAGAGCCTTTTTCAGTCAAAGCACACACACACACAGCCTCATACACTCAAGATACAAGTACTCACACATAATGAGTACTACATGCTTAACACACAAACAGCAACTAAGCCCAATACCCTCAGCAGACACATCTGTGCATGCACACACACCATACTAAACACTTTCGACACGCGTCATAAACTTAGCCAGAGAGTCAGCACACACATACACATCGATGCAGAAGCAATACAATACACTGCATCTTACTCAACACAGATTGCAAGCGCTATATTGAATTGGCATTTCAAACTGACTATGACTTTATTTAATGTAGACACATGTAAAGTCCTATGACTTCTCTGTCCTAACCTGGTCTTTCTGGTCCTGCAGTGAGTGATGCTCGTCATCAACCTGCATCATCATTTCCTTCACCTTCCTCTCCAGACGACGGTTCACCAGCTGCAGGTTGGCACGATCCCTGGAACAAAATGGACACGTGCACACATTGTCCAGATTTATCAGGTTGGAGACTCAACAACAGTAACTCCAAAACACATTTGTTCACAATAATACGTTTTCTTTAGAAATGGTTTTGTTGCCTGATGACATCTGAACCGGGCTAACATCATTCCCAGTAACACCAGTACCTCTCCTCTGCCTCGAGTCTCTCCTCCAGCTCCTGGATCCGGGTCTCAAGCTGAACCACCAAGCCCTCCTTACTGGGTTTCTGTGAGCCCTCTAAGTGAGCAATCCTGCTCTTCAGATCCTTATTCTGCGTCAAACAGAAGATTCATTAAATACATTAAATACCGTTTTTAAAGAGCCATAACCAAAAAAGGAGACAATGTTGTGAAAATTAACAAAAAAAGGGAGAAAAACGGGACAGAGAGAGAGAGAGAGAGAGAGAGAGAGGAAGAAGAAGAAGAAGAAGTGATGGTGGGGGGGGGGTGTTAGACAAGAAGAGAGATTGCCAGCTGCAGATGAAGTCTAACGCAGCTGTAACAGAGTGGGCTCAGATCGGAGAGAGAGAGAGGCGCTGCAGCGGGGTTCTTTTTTACCTGTCTCTCTAAAGCAATCTTGTCACACTCCAGATCCTGTTTCGCAGCTCTCTCCTGAAGCAATTCATTTCTCATCTGCTCCACCTGTCAACAACATCATCACGCCGTTAAGTGAAATGCCCATACGCAGAAAGACACGCCAAACCAGAGTGAAAAGGCACAGACTGCGTCCATCCCGAACGTATCGCTTTCAATTAAGCTCTGCTACCCTGAATATAACCCCATTTCAGAGTCGTTCCTGTACGAGCGTGTGATCTCTCTTTTGGTGTGAAAAATACAGAGTTTAATGGTGCACTTCTCAAATTCTTGCTCGGTTGCATTCCATTAACAGTTCTCACAAGATATATTTTCGGGAGCCAGCCGTCACCGCTAATGGAAGTTAATAAATTGGTGACCTGTGGATTAACCTTTCAAAAATGTTAGCAGGAATGCTCTTAAATTGCTGTCGTTACACCTCGCAACTCAACTGTCAAGCACAGCCCACCTGTTCAATGATAGCAGGAAAGGGTTTTTTTTGTCAAATTTCAAATGATTTGAATGAGCCAAGTTATTGAGTACTGTTTGAAAAAACAAACACACACACAAACAAACAAACAAACAAAACGATAATACCTTATTTTAGAATGTAGAATGCCATTCCTAAAAGTAACACAGCTGTTTTTCTCAGCTGTTGTAGCCTATGTTAAGACACTGATTTAAAGAATAAAAAAAAGGGGGGGTTCATTCCACCAGCAGAAATTTGGTAGCATGACAGGTTGAGACAATAATGACTGCTGATTGCTTTCATTCTCCTCCAGAGATGTTGAAACAGCAGCAAGTAGTCTGTGGTTAAACCATCTCAAACTTGAGATGAAGTGAATTTCAGCAGTCTTTGAGTCTCTGTCTAGCCATAGTTAAAAAAAATATATTTCTCTTGAGTGAGAGAGATGAGGGGGGGGGGGGAAAGGAAAAGAAAGAAAGAAAGACAGAAACCAATCGATAGATTGGAGGTGGTTGTTTCTGTGCTGTGGGAGCCTGGGGTGGATGATATTTTATGCCAATTAGCGGCTGACAGTGGGCTGCAGTGATGAGGGATGGCCCGGCTAACTGCTCCTCACAGCGGAGAGCTTCAGGGAGCTGACTCAGCGGCCTGGAACACACAGCCAAACTAATCAGCTTTACAGAGACGAGGAGAGGAGAGAGCACTGAGATTACTCTCATTTAGACAGCAGCCCAGCACCTGCTGCCCAGAGACGCAGGTGTGCCGCCACCCCCCTTCACACACACACACACACACACACAAGCACTCATACACTCTACCCTGACACACTTATCAACCCCTCTCCTCTGTTTCCACGGAAACCCGCCATGGCCATACACAGCGTTGCCAATGCCACTTTGGCCAACTCTTGTTTCGCTTCCAGAAAATGAAAAAGCTTACGACATAATCTTTCTTTTATCCATCACTTATCACTTTCATCAACTGGAAAAAGGGTTAGAGCCCATTCTGAACAGGTCTAAATATGGTGACTGATTTCATTCTGTCTTTGTTCTGTGGGCCAAAAATTTTGTTCTGAAACAAGAGGACCGGACAAGAGCTGAAACGAGACAAGAGACTGGGCGTCAAACACTACTATACATTTGATTTTAGTCAACAAAACTAAACAACTACACAACTGGAAAAGCTTACCTTAACATTCAAGTGTTTAAAAACACTCTACCACCATCGGAAAATGCAACAGATTTAAAGCCATTTTAATAGAGTTCTGTCCTGTTTCTCAAGAACAAAAACCCCACTTTCATCTGAATCTCAGATACCAGATGCCACCATCAGCATATTTATCAGAGAGGAAGGAAGATGAGAGAGCACTCAGCCTGGTAAATCTCTGCTCCGGGCCTACAGATTTTCTCTCTTTCTCTCTCTCTCTCTCTCTCTCTCTCTCTCTCTCTCCCTAGTGGTGGAAGGGCTCAATGAACTCGTTTGCCGCTGAACCTGAGAAGACGTTTGGCAGGCCTTATATTCTGGCAGAAGCGGTGCATTTAAAGGAGCTCTTAATTGAGGCATGAAAATTGGATGGGCACAGTTACATGAAGAGGCCCACTGCCAAAGTGAATGATTACGCAAGATCCTCTTACAATAACCCCCCCCCCCCCCCCCCCCCCCCCACACACACACACACACACACATTCTCTTTTCAGAGCATGAAGTGACTCAGGTTTTTCTGAATGCAGCTTTGGAAAGCAGAGCCGAGCATGGCAGAGACGTTGGCATGGTGAATGCCAGTTGAGAGCTAACAGGGTCAGGTGAGGCTGGTATTGGGGAACCAAAGCACTGGAACACTGGGATGAGTCTGCACTGTTCCAGCTCAAAGCCTAATATTTAGGTCTACGGGTTCAACAGGAAGACGGAGAGCAAAGAACAGCAAAGAGGAACTTGATGAGTTTTTCTCAGCTGAGCTAAAAGTGACAATGTGCACAACATTGTCTGCATATAGACATACCTGCACTTATATGGCAGACTGTCACCCCAAAAAGTACAAATATGAGTGTATGTTTGTACCATATGTATGTGTAAACGTCTGAAAAATGTACAACACAGTCTGGCCACGTAATGTTCAGTCTTACTGAACAGCCAGTTTCTGTTCTAACCCCTAGCACTAACATTCCAGACTCAGTTGATCTCGCTATTCAAAAGGCCCTTGACTATCTCAAGGAAGCACAGTATAGAAATTGTTCCTTTCAAAGAATGCGGGGGTCACGTAGAGGTGAAGTGGTTCTGGGTCTGTCAAAGCGAGAGTGACTCACCTGTTCTCTACTCCTGTCTATTCTGTCCATCAGAAGATCTCCACTCTGGCGCTCTTCATCCAAATCCAGCTCCAGCTGAGAAATACGATCCTAAAACAGAGGAGAGGAGTTATACAAAAGTATGAAAAAAAAAACCCATTAAAAAAAAGCGCTTCCTAGTTAGATGTTGGTTCAAGATCGTTTCAGTCACTCTGCTAGAAGCAGAAGATAATCATTAATCATTTTAAAGTTTGCCAGAGATGCATACCTAAAAGAAACAATATGCAAAACCTGAATATGATTTCTAATGTGTATAAAAGCAATGCAAAGCTCTTTTCTGGGGTATTTTTAAAATAAACAGTTTTACTTATTTGGAGAATGTTTTGCCTGTAAACAAGAACACAGAGGAAATGTCCCTGATGTCCATGTGTGATAGAAGGAACAAAGGACAAATACAACAATGGCCGGGATGACTCACAGTGAACACACACACACACACACACACACACACACACACACGCAGTTATTAATAATTTAACTTTACAGTGCAGCAATTACAGGACATATGAAGCACCCCAGGTGTGAGGGCCACGTCTGTGCAAATCAAAGACTGACATAGGATACATGGTTCAACACATACATAGAGGAAATGTTTTTACATAGAGGGAAATGGTTAGATATAAAGACGTGTGTGCCCACTGTACCTCCAGCAGTTTGATTTGTCTGGTCTTGTCATTAGCCTGGGCCTTGGTCTCAGCCTCCACCTCCAGATCAAACACCTTCTGCTCCAGTTCTTTGGTTCTGAGAACTGCCTCATCACGCTCCTTTTTACACTGCTGCAGGTCATCCTCCACATGGGCCAGCTACCGCAACACAGACAGAGAGAGAGAGAGAGAGAGAGGGAGAATGTCGAGGACGGAGAGAGAGAGAAAAAGAAAAACAAAGACAGTAACAGAGCGCGAGAAACTGTCAGCCCACAAAACTGAACATACACCAACACTTGATATTGTTGTACTAGTATTAAAACATGTTTCAACTCACTTCTCTCTCAAATGCACACACACACACATGCACAAAATCACGCTCATTATATACAATGGCACCTTTTAAAAACAATAAAAATCGTTCATCACCAAATTAGCTTGTCTGTTATCGTTTGTACAGGAGCATAACTACCTTTTATCACCACTATGACAAAATCACACAGTATACATTACTGATCACGGCCCTTTCATCATGCATGCACACTGACAGGCAGTAAAATACATTATGACAGTCATAAATGCTATACTACAATACACTCTCTGTGCTATGCCATTTTTGTCCAGCAGGGGCTGTACTTGCAAGGGAGACTGGAACAAAAAATCAAAAAGTTTTTAAACTGGAGGTGCTCCAGTTCTTTGGCTCAACAGGGAGTCTAACTGCCTGAGCTTTTTTTTTTTCCTTTTTTTTTTTAATGTCAAACGAGTGCAGAATGCAATGCTTTGAACTGAGAAGTTGAGATATTTGAAAATAAATGAACAGCAGAAAGGTCCACTGTGCAGTATATGGGGAAAGACTGGTTCAATTCAAATTTTCTCTTTGGGCACCTTAAGCAGTTTGGTCAGGAACAGAAAAGCATCAGAAATGGTTGGCTTCTGAAATTTCTCTGGTCATTTTCAAAAGGTGCTCGCGGATGATCTCAGATCAGTTGTGTTGTGCGGGTGTATGTGCATGTGTACTTAGGGTCAGGGTTACGTAGTTGTTCTTTATTCCTAATGTAACTGAAATCAATAAAGGGTCCCCAGAATCCTAGAATATAAGAGGTATTCTATTTTCTATTCTGTGCATTCATGCGTATGTGTTTGTGCGTGGGGTGTGTGTGTGTGTGTGTATGGAGGTAGATCAGAGCTGTAAGAGACTAAAAGGCGATTCTGGGTTAGGCCTCTGTGCTTTGGCGAACAGTGGGGTTGAAAGAGAATGAGGGGTCATTTTGGACCAGGGCTGAGCGTTTTTCGTGCTGGGTGCGGGTTTGTGTATAAGCGTATGTGTTTTGATGTAAAGAGGAGCTGCAGGGGACAAAGTGGGCCGTTCTGAATCGGGCCTGTGTGTGTTATGGAGGATATAGTAGTTGGATGAAAACAGAGGATGCAGCTGGAGGAGTGACATCATGAGCTTTGTAAGGAGTGTTAGATCAGTGGGGACTGTGGGAGGATATAGAGTCAAAGGGTCATTATTCAGACCAGTGCTCTCAACAATACCACAACACCCCTGGTCTTCCTGTCCTGTGCACCAATCTACACACACAGCTGTGCAGGAATCACCATCCAAGTCTCTCTCTCTCTCTCTTTCTCTTTTTTCCTCCCTCTATCTTTCTTCCTCCCTCTATCTTCCAGACTCTGTCTGACAGAAACATGTACATATAAACACTGACAGTCATTCCTTACTGAGCCTGGGAGATGAAAACAATTCCTTACAGGAGAATTTCATCAGCAGGTCTTCTTTTCACTCACATTATAAGCAGGCTAAGTATATAGCCTGTTTAAAACGTGAGTGATAAAGCAGTGTGGTGTTTTCTTTGGCAAAGCAAATTTAAAAAAAAGTGTCCGTCATCATCAGTAATTATAAATTACAAAAACACGACCACCTCAACACACTGATCTTCATTTGCCCAAATCTCTCTTCGTGATTGTTCTATTTATATCTAACCATTCTGGATCACTGTGGTGTGGCATGCCACGCTTAATTCTTCTGATTTCTTAACAGGAATTCAGGTTAAAGTAGCAAGAGATTACTAATAAAAACAAATCATATCCTCATTAACTTGCGTCGTCCGGAATTCTGTTTAAACCAGGACCTCATATTCCTGTCTTTGAGTCTACATGGAGTTATTATGACTGAGAAGTAGATTTCAGGATAAAAAAAAAAATGACCCAACCCTGTGAAAACACCTATGCTGCTTATGTTTCTTTTCCGCTCCAAAAACATTTTCAGTTTAACTTTCTGTGGGAGAGTGATTAGTTGTATGATTGGGGGGGGGGGGGGGGGGGGGGGGTTGGGTCAGTCATTGTTGGCCTAAATTCTTAACAGAGCTCCCTAAATGAAATGATAGTCACTGCCCCCTCCCCATATCAAACAATAACATTCCCCACATTCCAAAGTGCTGACAAGGTTAACGTTCATAATTGTATCCAAACAGGAGAGTCGAGGGGTGAGAAGTGTACTGTGTTCATTCTGAGCGGTTTTGAACAGCTTTGGTAGCGTGGACTTCAGTAATTGAAAAATCTGTCAGAAGAATGAAGACCCATGATGAATAGATTTGAAAAACATTCCAGAAAAACTATTTTTGAGAGACATCAAACTGCACTTTTCGAGTATCAACAACCAAAGCGCAGCCTCTAACAGAACGCGCTGCTTTCCGTCAAGGAAGCCAGTGGAATTTTTACATCAGTTTCTGGGCGTGTCTCAGGACATTTCCAGAGGATTCAGGCTCCACCATTTTCTCTCTACATTCATTAAATATTTACCGGTGCAAATTTCAAAGATATTTTTTTCCTTTTTTCCCCAATTAAGAAAAGGGAAAATTATGCAAAAATACCAAAAATGATACAGACTTGAGATCCACCCATATGCACAACTAAAAATGTTTTCTTTCTTATGAAGAAATGTTCATCATTTTACAAAAAAAAAAATTCTTTATTTCCTTCATCATGCTGTCTGATGAGCATTACTGTAGACACACCCTATATGTTTAGTTCATTCTCTGGCTATGGTGGTAAGCTTTGAGTTCAAGCGTTTAACACTACATATCTGAATCTGGACTAGTAAATGAAGACGAACCAGGGAAGTGTACGATACATGCACGCTTTTTTGGGCCGAAAGCAGGATGATATATTATGATCCGTAATGTGCACTTAACTTACTGATCACTGTAGCATTTTGGACACGGACAAGGAGGTAAGTGGAAGTTTAGTTTCTGCAAGTGCAAACATCTAGCGGTACGCAGCGCTTGCTGGACTCGTACAGCTGAGAGTTAATTCAGCTCAGTGCAATTATCAATACAGAGCATATCACAATGTGACCAGAGTGAGAGCTGAGCAGTTAAGAGGGCATGAAGAGGAAGAAAGAAAAAAAAAAAAAAAAAAGGGGGGTTCACATTCCACACTGGTGACCTCACAATCAAGCCCTGGACCGATTGTCCTCACTACGCTGGGTTTGAACAATGGGGACCTGATGGAGCGATGTGACGGTGTACGGTTCCGTACGTTGACCCACCTCCTCCTGCAGGGACTTTGCAGCCAGACGAGATCTCTCCAGTTCCACTCCTCCGTCCCTGAGCTGTCTCTGAAGGTCGGCCAGCTCACGTCGGTTCTTCTCTTTATACGCGTCTATCTGCTCCTGCAGTTCTTGAGTGGAGGACTGTGAAGCTTCCACAATCTCACTCATCTAAAGAGACAAAGCAAAGAGAATAACAGTGTAAGACTGCAGCCAGAGTGCATAATATCACAAATATTGGCCTGTTCCCCATACTCAGTCACCGGAATCATCTTTGTGAGTGGGTGGTATGTGATGCTGCAGTTCAGTGTTTTCCAAAATGTTCCCCAAGGGCAACTAACTGTCTCTCACATTTGCTCCATTCCGAAGTGAGCTCAGACTAATTAGACTGATTCACAACTGAAATATGATATTGTATTACAGACCTTAACCGGGACATGTTTGAAACATAGTTCAAGCACATTTGCAAAGTAAAATGTCATTAGCCATGAGCTAGCTGAAGAGCCACGAACTAGCAGAAGAGAGAGAATCTCTCTCGTCCTCACCTCTCTCTGAAGTTTTTCCACAGTCCTGTCCAGCAGCCTCCTCTCATCTTCAATTTCGTTCTTTGTGTTCTTGAAGAGTTCTTTCTGACTCCTCTCTTCCTTCAGTCTCTCCCCCAGTTCTTTGTGTTCCTGGGTCATTCTGGTCAAGTTCCTCTGAGGGGTGAACAGCGGAAAGGAACACTGAAAATGGGATTCATCATCACACAGACTGACTGTAATCTACCTTTATAGTTCTCCTATCTGCTCTGTGGAAATAAAAGTACAGTTGGTGTTTTTACCCGTCACTTTGTGTTCCTTTCTGTTCCATATCATCTCCCAATCCCTCCCTATATTAGTGCAGCACCTGGCGGATTTTTAACCATGTGGTCAAAGTGTGGTTAACCTCACCTGGACATCCTCTAACCGTGTGGTCAGAGCACGGTTAGCCCGGGTCATCTCCTCTTCCTGCTCCCTGACCTCTGCTAAAGACTCCTCCAGCTGTTTTTTCTCTTTCTGGGGTCAGATTTTCAACACGTTTTCTTTTACTGAGTTGAAACATACACGCTGAAGCGAAAAAAAAAAACCAAACAAAAAAAGCAAATACTATGGCCACACGGTCATTGACACTGAGCCTGCGTCAGCAGGTTTCTCACCTCCAGACGGTTGACCCGTTCGCTCAGTCGGTTTTCCTGAAGCTTCGCCTCATCGATGATGCGGTTCAGCTTGGCCACCTCATTCTCCAGTTCCTGCGCCCTCCTGCGCATGCGCTCGATCTCCAGAGAGAGACGGCCGGCCTGGCCCTCCACCGCCTCACGTGTTGCCTCCACCTCAGCCTTCTCTTTAGACGCTGCTGCAGCACTCTGGAGACAGAGAGAGAGAGAGAGGGAGAGAGAGAGAATCAGTCACCCATAACTGACAACCCTGTCAGACAGATAAATAAGCCCTGTTGCAGACAATTCTTCAACTGAAGGCCTTTATGTCTTCAGCATGCCAAACAATGATCTTTAGCCCACAGTGCGAAACAAAACTAAGTCCATAGAGATCGTAAAACCGAACAAAGAGACATTTGAATGTAGGAGATGACAAAACATTCTCGACCTTCTCTGACTTTTTCCCTTTAAATGATGGAGGTCTAGACAAAAGCAGCACTGCACTAAGAGCAGGCTGGGGTGAATCGTGTGAATGAACAGGTCAGTGAACAGTAAATGTATCCTGTTCATCTAGAATCATTCAGACATGACCGCTATAGTTTTCCCAAAGTCTCAACCAGACAGATTTACACTGCTCTTTAATCTCTTAAGCCTAAGGATTCTTGCTTATCGAGAGCCTTTTCTTCCAAACATGACCAAAGGCCCTAATTAGGCTGCAGGTGGCACTATGGTTTTGTGAGGTCTTGGCCGTGCTGGTGAGGACAGAGTGAAACTGGCACTTAGTTTGGCTTCTCTTTGCCTGGTTTTATGAATGGAATACTGGCTCTGCCAAAGTTCACCACTCTTGAGTATGGAGAGGTCAGACAGCAAATACTTTCTAGAACATTTCCTCTGACATAACAGAACCCCTGAGACAGATCCACGTGACAACACTAAAAGCCCCTTACAGCATTTTTGCATAAAACAAACAGAGACATCTTTGAAAGCAATGACACCTGTCATGCCAGGATCCTGTCTCGTTCCCTGATGATGACAGTTGAGCGAGTACACACACACACAAACACAGTGTGTTCTAGAACCGGACGATCTGGAAAGAAGTTACGCGTCAAAGAATGTCAAAGAACAGGTTTTGCAGTTTCTCAGGTGTGACGTGAGCAAAGCTCATGAAACTTTTTTTTTTTCCCCAAAACACAAGAACAAATATTTTAGGGACAGTACAATGATCCATAATTAAACTTGTCACTATTCAAAAGACCTGTGCAAATAAGACCTTTAATTTGACAATGGGCTATCGGGGCAGTGTACAACCAATGTAGTTTTCACCTTTAAAAATACCAATAACTTAAAAACCATGCACAAACAACCAACTGATCAGCTAGTGAGAAACATTAGACACACAAGAAAATTTTGCCACTGTTCTTCAATTCTTCGTCCTCTGGTTATCAGTAAAACCTACGAGCTTTGCGTTAAAACTTTGTTTGAAGACTGACTGAGCAAAGTCATTGCCAATTTACTCTCTGTGAAGATTAAAACAAGAAACATTGAAAACAGGCAGAAACATGGTTGGTTCTTCTCAGTTCTTTCTCTTCCTTGGTAAACGACTGGTTATGGTGACCAATCTGCTACCAGTCAGAGATGGGCGGTAAGCTTCGGATTCCAGTTTCATTGAAATTTTGATTAATGCTTGTATCTTTGATTAATGCTTAACAAACTTAGAGTCTCAATTTTGCGTAACCCCAACGTCATTATCAACTCACTCTCTAAAGATTAGAAACCATGGGTGTTGATTATTACAGCAGTTTCCATTCACACCAACTACAATCAGTAGGTATAAACCTGCCAATCCAGGATCAGCCCTATACACACCCTACTCCGCGGTGCCGTCAATACAAACATGACCGGGGACTCAAAATGCCAGACAGCTAATGGAATGAAACTGTAACTGCAAGCATAGCAATTAAAGGTCAGCTGGGTTAAGATGCAGTGCGTCAGATGAGGTGTGTAAGAATTTAATTACCATGCAACCATTTCAAAGCTAGTTCTAACCACTGGTGTCAGAGAGAAAAGATTTATGCCTGCTTTAACCGTAGGTCCAAAGTCCTGAAACCCCTCAGGGGCTGGCTTTGCCGTGGGAGATGCAGATGACCCTGACTGGCCAGTGACGCTTGGAAAGTTGTTAAAACCAAAGCATGAACTGAGACAGATCATTAACCATGGCACCTCCTGAGTTCACGCACGGCTGTTTGCCTGCGTTCAACCTCATAATCACAGAGGTCAAAAGATCACAGAGGGAGTGGTTTGTTGAGGACCATAGCCTGAAAGATGCTTGGGAAAGAGACTGTACTATTCATCTCTGATTGGCTAAGAGAGACATTAACATGCCATTACTGGATATCTGCCACAGCGCTTCAATAATTCATTTATGTTGGCCAGGAAGCAGATGAACTTTGACACACAAATACAGAGGGGAGCATTTATCAGTCACTGCAAAAAAAATTCACAATGTCTAAAAGCAACAAGGTAAATCTCCAGTTCATTGTATCTGTTTCAGAGGATTCACATGAAATATCCCAGCAAAACCCGATGAAATATGACAGGTTATCTCTCCGTCCTTCACAACTGTTAAATATGTGGCAATATATTCATCCGACTCATAACAGAAGGGCTGATAAAAAACATTTTAACGGTGTGATAGAGCGCAGAGAGGGAGTGGATTGGCCGGGGGAGAGGGGGGGGTGTGTGTGTGTTGGGAAAGTAATATTAAGGACAGAGCACGACTGTTTTGTGTTAATAATAACATCCACTCATCCCCTCTTTCTCCTCTTTCCCTGCCCCATTTCCCACTCACTGTCCTTTGAAGGCCTAGCCACTAGGACACTAACTCATTCACATGCACGCACACACACACACACACACACGCACGCACGCACACAGACAGAAAGTAAGACAGAGAGAGCAAGAGGAAGAGAGAGAGAGAGATGGGGGGCAGATAAAGAAGAAAAGCACGAGAAAAAAAAAATGGAACTAAAGAGAATGCTGAGGACACTCTCAAAGAACTCTGAAAACTATTGTTCTCTGTGTTTGTTTCAGTTTTCTTTCTTCACACCAGATTCCAGCATTATACAGCTCTCAGCAAGGAACAAGTAAGGAGTGTGATTTGAAGGGCTCTTTCAAGTACTCTGAGGTTGTTTATCTACAGTTGGGCATTAACCATCATTGTGCTAGCCTTTGAAAGCACAGCAGTAACGAGCACAGAGAGGTATGTGAGGCTTAGAGTGTATGTGTGCATGCTGGGGAGCAAGGTCAAGCCAAAGAGCTTTTTCTGGAGGGTTTCTGTCAAACTGAAACCCTCACTGAAAACGCCCCCCTGCCGAATCGGTTTTGAAGCCCAAACCCTAAACAATGGAGTTTACGGTGTTTGCCAAACAATCATTGGAACAATGACGATGCCTAAACAATTCCTAATCTAACCCACGGGGCTAAACAGTGATTTACATTTATTCATTTAGCATACACTGTCATCCAGGGCAACTCACACTTTTTCTATGTCAAAGGTCACACACCTCAGGGTAAGCTCATTACGGCTCTGAGAAGCTGGTGAGAGACAATTCAAAGTTTTGCTCACGGCACATCAATATGTAATGAACTGCCATAACTGAGTCTGGAACAGAGAGCCACAGATACATTAACCCAAACAAACATCATGCAGCAGTTTTAAACCTTCCGGCCAGGACCCATAGATAGATAGATAGATAGATAGACAGATTTCATGCCTGGGTTTCAAACCCAGAACCTTCAGGTTCCCTCATCTCATCTATCTTCCTCTCACCACATCACCACATCTTTTCACACACACACACACACACACACACACACACTAAAACACCTTTAAAAAGCTCTGTCCTAACAAACTACCTTAAACTCACCCTCCCCCCCCCAAAAAAAAAATCAATCCTCAACTGAGAGCAAAAGAACATTTTAATCACATCTCTGTAAATGTAAACGCTGCAATTATTCACTCTGCTCCTTTCTGGATCACATTACCTCTTCTTTCAAACCATGAGATTATTGGCTGAAGCCACAGAACGCAATGACAAACACCGCACAATTAAGATGTCAAACAAATCAAAGATTAAAAATCACCCTAGAGAGGACGTGGTTCCTCTGACCTGCTCTCCTGTCCCTTACACACACACACACACACACAACACACACACACACTGCCTTGAGGAGTGCTGATAAGATATTTCCATGGCAACTTTTTGTGTATCTGTGGCTCCAGTGACACAACGCAGTGTTGCTAACACAATGTGACTACAATGAAAGCCTGAATAAGGAAACATTGTGGTGCTTCAGACAAGAGGAGTGCTGATAAGAGCCAAACATGAAAAACAGGATATATTCCAGCGTTCAAACAATAACATTAAATTGTTCATCATTTCTTTCTTTCTTTCATACTTTTTCGACTTGTCTATCCATGCATCCATCACTCTAGATGGATATAATGAGTTCTGACTTTGCTGTTACATCACCTCAATTCATATCTTACTCTAAATTCAAACCAGTACAAAAAAAAACCAAAAAAACAACTCTCTTTCCTTTGGTTTATTCAGCTCTTCCAGTTTCCAAATGACCTCGGGTTACATGCCATGGCTGGGCATAAGGGTAAGCAAGGAAGTGACTCCACAAAAAAGGAAATACTTCATGCTGGGGTCATCTAGGGTACCTGAAATTCCATCAGGCCAACACAGTTTTCTGTCTAGTACTCCTACAGTCAAAAGACAGTAAAGTGTAAGCCAGTCTTTTCTGGCTCAGAGCAAGCCTTGCTCTGTCACCCCACACTGGAAGTATGCGTTACAACAGCTCACCTCACAAACAAAAGACGCATAGATGTGAATTTACACAGAAGTAGACGGGACGCTTGATGGCCTGTAGAGAGAAAGAGAGAGGGGCTCAAAGCTCAAATTAAAAAGTGCTGCTTGAGAAGGACTGGCCTTTTTCCAAGGACCACGAGAAATCTCTGAACCACCTCATCTTGTCCTTCAGGGAAGACGTGAAAAAGAATCAGTGTCTTTAAAACGGAGGAGCTATTGTTAATCTGTTCGGGCCGCTGGGGGAGGTTTTAGGTCCAAGTCTGAGCAGTTCAAAAGAGACGCCTGAAAGGATGTGTTCTTTGTCCGGTAAAATACAGTTTGTGTGGCAAAGTTAACAAATGATAAAGTGAAACCCAGTAATTACATTCGAAAGGCTTGTAGCCATTCATTGGTGACAGCAACAGTAAACAGTCGAAGGGTAAAATAACAAAAACCTCAAGGTCACGTCAGTTTTTTCAGCCAACTCCTGAATACCAAACAGAGAGAAGTGGTGAAGTAGGTATCCGGGCAGGAAATAATTATATGGTAATTATACAACAACCACCACCTTAACACTCACTCTCAACTCTGTTGGGGTGTCTCCAAAGAGGTGTTTCAGAAGCTTACGACACACACCAACTTTACGTAAAATGTAATCCACGGCCTCTCCCAAGCACTTCCACAATCACCCAAAAATACCTTTTCGTTCTGTTGGCGTCTCAGAGAATTTTCTCAGCTCCTGCCAACAAGCTCAGACTCAGTGGGAAATGGGTAAATCCGTGGCTTTTTAAACTTCAGTTTTTTTTAATCCACGGAACGCCAGAGACCTTGACCAGAGAAGGCTCCTGTCAGCGGTGCTCTACAGGGGGGGGGGTATTTGTTGGATTATTTCAGCCAACGGGCACCTTGGCAAAGCTACAGCCCCAGCTAAAGCAATCTGCCAGGCGGCTACACAGGAGGACAATGGGCAGAAATATTCAGGCCACGGTCATAGCTGGCACTGACGGCGTAACGACTCGTGTGGCCTACAAAGCGAGCGCTCATCTTCGTAAACACAGAGTACGCCTGTGCTGATAAAGAGCAGAGCATAACGAGAGTTTGTGTTTGACGCGTATGTGTTAAAGGATGAGAATTTAGGTCGCGCTGACAGCAAACCATCACTTTAATCATTGAAAGTGAGCTTAGGTAGAAAGCATCTTGAGCATTAAATAGGCCCTCAATAAAGATAAAATTGAGTGTGTTTATGACTGTAACCAGATCGACGGTGTAACAGTGAACTTTAAGTGATTTCACCGGATTTCACCAAAACTCCCCGTCTCCTCTGCTCTCTCCTCACTTGATTTATTGCTCTATGGCCCTCCCTCTCTTCTCTCTCTCTCTCTAAATCATCACCTCCCAGCCGTGCCCGGAACCCCTTGCTATCATCAGCTGAGGAAACACACCATGTCCTGTGGGTCTGGGCTTTACCCAGACAGACCTAGGGAGGTAGTCAGTCAGCAGCAGGGCTCCACTGACCACACAAACAAACCAGCAGGCAGGCAAAACAAAGCCCAAATGGGATCAAACACCATGTACACAGGGGGTTGGAAGGATGGAGGACAGACACCCCCCCCCGGCCGCCCCCCAAGAGGGACCCCAGACCATTGAGAATCAGGAATTCCACACTGAGAGGAAGGACACTACCCTACCACCCCCTCTTTTTGGGTCATCTCCCAAATCCCCTAATGTAAGACTCTGAACTGCTACACTGCAACACAATCCACTGAGGCAGAGCGACAGCCGTACTGAAGGGTTTCATTGACCCTGGCGTAGACCAAGACACTCCCACAAACTTTAGCGCCACCAGAAACACATTATCTTCGAGCATTTTTCACATTCCCATGAGCCAGTTCTGATAAGCAACTCCACTACTCAAGTCAAAAAAATGTTTAAGATGTGTTTCAAAACTCAAGGATGACTTAACCTACTAAAAAAAATGGTGTTTTCTTTCCACTTAACCTCTTCATATGAGAACAGTGTAAAGTTCTGGAAAAAAAGACTCATGGTTCTTCTTTGTGCAGGTTAATGTAAACTTACCGTAACAGCCCCTGTCAACACACTGACCCACTTACAGCAGTCATGTCTTTTGGCGAGCGAAACAAACCTATCAGTCCTTTAGTGAGGGGCCCCCCCCATTTCTGCGCCCTCTCAGACTGGGGAGGGAAAAGCGGAGCTCTGCATCACTGCAGCTCATTAGATTTGTGACAGCTCGGCACTGTAATTAAGCAGCGAAGAGCCCAGGCTAGTGTCCCAGTTTATGGCATTGTTTACTGCACAGAGCAGGCCTGTCAGGAGGCCCTACGCTATGCTGAGAACAGAGATGATCTAAAATCAAAATTTAACGGACAGAAGTGCTGGCGGTGAACATATACATTCCTCTTCGCTGACACCGCATTCTTTCTCTTTCGCCCTCTTTGTCTGTACTTCAGAAGAATACATATCGCGACTCAAACTTTCAACACCTATGTGGAAATACTTCCTCTCACCTGATGAAAGAGCATAATCCCAAAATATGGTTTACAATACTGAAATACTGTAGCAGGCATTTCACTTGGAGAATGCAAAGTCTAATTCATTTGTCTATCAGTTTAAAACAAGAGGACAAAACAGACGTGACAACGGAGGGGAAGTGCTTTGGTTACTTTGGAGGAGATGAGCGCAGTGGAAAGGGACCAGGAAGAGGAAAGACCCCCTGTCCTATTGGACAGGAGGAAAGACCTGCTGTCCTATTGGTGGTGGTACTGTGCAGAACTTGCACCATAAACAGGATATCTCCCAGAGTGTCGAGGCTATCGCTCTTTCTGTTTTTCTTCTGTCACCTCATTTGCTTTTCCCCTAACAAACTCCTCTTTCACTCTTTTCCCTCTCCACTCCTCCTCATTTCTTTTTCTTTTGAGCTTTCTTTCTTTCTTTTTATGACTTTCTGTGCTGTACTATTTCCTGTTTATAGTAGTACATGAAAATTGTGAAACTCCTGAGCTATCAAGAAAAAATATCTCCTGTAACTACAAACACTAGAAAGGAGAATTCCCATGAAAACTGATGACAGGGCTGATAACCAGCCTGATGGTTAAATCCACTCCTTACCCTGTGCTAAGCCACCCAGACCAGCTAAAAGTAAAGCAAAAACAATATGACAGTTTTTAAAACCTGAAGTTAGCTGTAGTTTAAACAAGTACAGTAAAAGTTAACAGTTCTGGGTGGTGTTTCAAGTACGTGGTTAAGTGACTGACCCAGTTAAGTTAACTAAGAGTAAACCTCCAAATCGAAGAGCCCTATGACTTTGTTCTGGTAGGAGAATGAAACCATAGGGCTCTTCTATTAGGAGGTTTACTACTTACTCTGAGTTAACTAACTCTGAGTTTTCACGAAACCCGCTTTCTGCAACAGGGACCTGTTCAATTACGCATTTCATCGACCCACATACGCAAAAGGAATTTAAATCAGTAGTGAATGACTGACTTTCCTTGCCCTGTGTTTGAGTTACGAGTACTACACAATAATCACTCATATTTTACTAATACTATAAAAGACAGGATTTGCTGAAATGACCTTACAGACAAGCATTGCACTGCTCGACAGATCTCTCCTGACCGCAGTGGTAGAATGACAGGAGAGAGGGAACTACTGACTGTATAGACTGATGATCTTGTTCAATTCATCATCACAGCATTGAAATGAATGGAAAAAAAAAATCTGAGGATCATTCTTTGGCACAGACATGCACAAACACACCTAATACAAATAAACCACATCACAAACCCCTCTGATCCACTGAATGTGTCGGTTTAGACAGCTGCGTGCTAGCGCTGCAAATGTATAGTACCGCAGGGTCTGAAGAAGTAAGAAACACCATCCTACCGCATCAGTGCCCTTTGAGTGATTACATAACACCATCAAATCATTTGTGACAGACGCACTATGCTGGGCAGAGAGGGAAGGTGATGAATTACCTGTTTGGCCTCCTCTACAGTTGTCTGAAGCTTCCGGATCTCCTTTTCATACTGCTCTTTCAGCTTATCCACCTCTTGGTCATGAGTGGACACCTCCTCCTTCAGAGCTCCTTTCAGAGCAGTCAGCTCCCTCTCCCGCCTCCTCAGCACTTCCTCCTGCTCCTCCTTTGCCAGTATCACCTCCCGCAGATCCATCTTCAGCTGCATGAGGTCCTGAGAGGAGAGAACAAAGAGGAGTTGTAGCAGGAGTTGTAGCACTTCATGTTAAAGACTCAAGACTATTCCACATGCAGTAGTCCATGCTCTTTATAACCTTTGTGATGCGTTTGGATATATATTGTAAAGGAAAATTGTAAATGTCATCTCTAACTTTGAGTGATTGAGTGTTTCAATAAATCCCTCACTCCCCTGTAATGGATTCCTACCCAGTCCTATGGAATCCATAGACTTCTCATTGTTACGTTCCATGTCTCATTTGACAAATCTGTTACATTATTTAAGTCCTTTAATAGCTGAAACTGGACATGCCATTGGTAGATAAGAAAACAGCACAGGCTGTATTCATAACTTGTTCAGGTCTTACAGGTCAGCTGTAACCATAACATGGGCGGCTGGCTCAGCTGTACACGATCTGATTGCATAACTTCGCCGACCGCTTTACCTGCATCATAGCTTCTTTTTCCACGCTGTCACCCTGCGATTTCTTAGCATTATCCAGCTCATCGTGCATCTCAGACAGCTGGTCCTGCAAGTCCCTGATTTCCGTCTGATACTGTTCTCTCTCCATCTTCACCTGGAAGAGTCTGCCGTACACACACACACACACACACACACACACACACAGGCTCAGAACACCTGCTGAACAGAAAGAGACCACCTGTGTTCTCAGACTCGATGACTGCTATGTCTGTTGTAGTAACAACTGTACACTCATCCATCAATGCACCTGATCACAGATGGACCACCTGCTAGCTCCTCTACAAAGTGATACACACTGACAGACACACCAGAGAGGTGTGTGTGTGTGTGTTTCATTTTATATCGCTCCCATACCCACACGCAGAGAATGAAATCAGTCTACTCCACTAATCTACTATATGTCACACTAGTTTATATATCAGGATTTGGTCTTGTGTGTGAGATGTACCATGGTAACTGAAAAAAAAAAGTTAGTTGTTTTTACTCTGCCTACTGTGGGCCTTCTCACAGTCTTTGGTTTAATTTGTATGCAGTGAGTCACCACAATCAGGTGCTGTCTTACTGTGAGCTTAATGACTTCAGTGAGTTCCGATGATTAGAACAAAAAAAAAAAAAAATCAAATACTCAAAAGCCACAGTCAATTGGTTTCATAACAGACTGAAAACCAGTAATGGATGGATGATGGAGTCTGGGAAGAATATTCTCATTTCCCACGTGAGTTGTACTTCTAAAAATACCAAGAGAAAAATGTGTATGAGAAATAACGAGGGATTATCTTAAGTGACTAAAATCAAACTGACACGCCTAGGCGGAGCTAAAGCACCCCAGGATTAACGCACGTGACTTGACTTTTCCTCTCCAAGTGGTTTTATCTGGTCACGTTTGCACAGATGACTTTTTAAGTCCTGACTGGGTCTTACTCTTCCAGTGTGGTTCTCAGGTCATCTTCTGCTTTGGTGAGCTTTTCCCTCAGTCGGACACACTCCTCCTTACTCCTCTCCAACTCTCTCTGAAGGTCTTGCGCCCCTGCCCCTGTTCTCTGGTGAGCTTCACTCAAAATCTTCTGTTTCTGTACCACACAAACACACAGAGAAAAAGAAAGAGAAAGAGAAAGAAAGAAGGAAAGAAAGAGATAGAGAGCAGAGAGAGAGAGCGAGAGAGCAGAGAGAGAGAGAGAGAGAGAGAGAGAGAGAGGGAGAGAAAGAGAGAGACAGAAAGGGGGGGGGGATCATGTTATAAACCACTCAGAGCACAGTAGGAGTCAGACAAAGATGGCTAACGTCTGAGGCGCATTGTGGCTTTTTTTGGTTTAAGGCCTGTCTTCTACATAAGCCAGTAATTGGTTAATTTGATTATTTATCTTAAGAGGTGATAACAAGTTGGATTGTTAGTCGAAGCAGAAGCTTCTAATACAATCCCATAAAGAGACGGAGCGGGTGACCTAAAGTTTGTTGTGTAAACAGGTTGTACCTTCTTTTCCTCTTCCAGTTGTTTTTTCAGCTCGGTGACTTCTCTTTCCAGCTCGGCTTTCTGTTCCTGCAAAGCCTTAGTCTGGGCAGTAATATCTGGAGACTGAGGGCACAAAACACAGCCTTAAGTTTGTACGTGACCAACTGTTCCTTTTGCTGAGACTTTGCTATAGCAGCAGACTGCCAATACTAATCCACTGACCAGTACAGCGAACCCACCCAGTAATCAATAATAGCCTTTTTTTTAAACTTATTATGTAATTATCTTTTACAGTGTAGTCACCCAGTGTTGGTATTACACCCATAAAAAGTACAAAAGAGCTTTTAAATTACTTAAGCGGATCTGATTTACAGCTGAGAAAGAAGAGGGATATAGTTTCTTTGGCAGAGTAGTGTTGTGACATTTGTACCGATGCATGTTTCCGTTCCTGGGTGCACATGTTTAAACATTAGCCTTGACTGCAGTGCTTGCTGAGCAAATAGAGCCTGGTAGCTTTTTACGCTGGGGTACTGAACGAAAGCCTCAGGCCCCACGGCGATAAGAAGCTCACAAGACTTAGCTGTTTGTTGAGTCCAATTACAACGGCGTTCACAACAATGCCTTACTTTGTTGTCCCCTTGCACACCCCCGGCAGCCCGCGACTTCAAGGTCTGGATTTTCTCAAAGACCAAGTTGACCTTTCTCTTGGTAGTGTCATCGCTATCATTACTCCTGAAAACACAAAGAACCAACACAGGTGCTCTCAAACACTTGGGTGGTTTGAGAGTGAAGATCTCCCTATCCCTCTCTGTATGTTGCAGTGTGTGTGTGTGCGTGTGTGCACGTGTGTGTGTGTGTGTGTGATAGATCAGAACATAATCTCTGACATTTCTGGGGGAAAAAAAACACAGTCCGGCTCTGATCCTTGGCACGACAGGAAAGGCAGATCGCTCAGCTTTGATGTGTCACCTCTTGACCTGCTCACCCTAATTACACCCACCCGTAAGCCAGGCACAAGTATGAGAACATGTCTCTCCAGGAGTAAGACAAGGCTCCTAGCATGCTCTCTGGGCGTGTGAGCAACAAACAGTACTGAACAAGCTTGATGTGTGTAAAATTCAAGCTGTGAAGCTGAATTCCATCACAGTGCACAACAGAAAGGACCCAGTGACCTGCCTCACCCACCCTACCCCACCTTCCACCCCAAACCTCAAAGAAAAATTACACTACAGTTGCACACAGTCAATTAAGTACATACTCCACACATACTCCCTCGTTACAGACACTCTATTTCACTCCCTTATTTATTTTTACAACCTCCCAAATGCATGCGTGAGTCACACACAGGTACTGGCTCAGAGTGGGTTCCTAATGGTAATGGTTAGGGTAAGCCAGAAAGAATCTGACCTCAGATCAGTACTCCTTTTGGGCGACACAAGTAGTTCTTAGTAATGCGGTACTGCCCTAGACAGCTGCACACAAGGAATGCAAAAAGCGGTGGAACATGTGAACATCAAGAATCTACTGACCTGGGAGTCTCTAGTTACAGCTATTCACAAGGTTTAAACTTGTTGGACACCTCCTCTATGTATTTGAAGCAGGGGAAACAATCACATGCGATTATATAAGAGCAGAAAAGAAACGTGTTGGCCCTCTGTGACGTTAAATCTCCTTTTTTGAAGAAAAAGAATGGAATGGATAGATGGACTTGGCTCTGAGTCAAGATCGTTGCTTTGATATCCCCTCATAGTTTAGCTTTCTTGAAATTCACAACATGCAACTAAGACTCTCAGAGAGCCCTCTGGATTTTATATTTACGAGGTGCCTTTCTGGAATGTGGGAACTAGCCCATGTGACGCAGAAATATGATAACAGTGAGTGATTTGCATGGGCAGTTACATGGAATGGTATTTATCAGTATTGTGCAGCATGGACAGGCCTTCAGTTCAGCCCAGACACTGCTATTAGTGGCCTGAGAGAAAAAGATAAGGGAAGAAAGAAAGAAGGTGAGATAGATCGCAGTTGACTCATCTTTTCGCTAGGAGAGGTTGTTTGGGAGTATTTCCTTGTTATCATAGTTTAAAAGCTCCAACAGGAGGTATATTTTTGAAATGATACACCCACATGTGTATTGCTCAGAATGTGTAATGTTTGGACATTCAAGTTAAACAGCACTGAGAATCATTGCTGTGGCAGGGGTGCTAGCATAAACATATTCAGCAATACCAGACAGAGATAGGAGACCATTCACATCATTACAAACACGTATCTGACTAACACAAATAAGCAGAGAATGAAGATTATTAGCTCTTACTTCCATAAAAAAATGCTTGGTTTGAAGTATCAAGGATCAAGGATATCTTTATAGTAGTAGCTTAATATCACTATGTCCTTGCAATATATTTCTTTCACTCAAAGTTTAAGTATCACATGGGCTGGCTGAATTCAGAACAATTCAGAAAGCTCTACCATCAGACTGGCTGTGGAGACTTACCCATCCTTGAGGTAATTGAAAAGGATCTGTTTAGCTGTCTCTTCATGTGATTGTTGTGAAATCTCTTGCTGACCTTTCAGAAGATCAGGTGTTGCCTGGATAAAAAGGTGAGAAATAGAGGCATGAATGAAATAAAAATAGTGGATATTATCAAAGCTGTGGCTCTCAACTGCTTTATTTCAAGCCACTGGCACCTGTTTTTAGTGGTCATGACGCAATGCATCTTGTCAAATATGACCTCTAATGTACACTGGTTCAGTTGATAAGCCATAGAAGTCTACATCAAAGAAAATACTATCTTATCTCTGGGAATTAATTAGCTTCTCATATATGGAGCTATCAAAGTCATAAGACACCCATTGGACCTCTTTTACCTGAGTCTCCATCTCAGCCTTTGATTTCGGACTGGAGCTACTGGCAGGTTTAGACAGAGATGTTGTAGCCACACTGGTCAAGGTCTTTGGGATCTGCGTTGCTCCAGCCTCTTCCTCATTCCCCTGGCTGTTAGCGGACAGTATGGAGGTACGACTCAGTGGCTTTTTGTATCCCAGGATGGATGCTGTTGCACTGGACACAGTTCCCTGCGGTGACCCAGGAGCGCTGCTCACCCGTGTTAAATCTCTAAAATTTGATCTGCGCCCAACGGTGGAAGGAGGAGAGATTGGAGACTCTTTTGCTGCAGATCCCCTCCGCACTAGCTGGGAGGGGCGGAGGAGATGCTCAGTGGACCTTCCTCGATTCCTGTTCAGCTCTTCCAAGTAGTCCGCATCTCCTCGAAGGCCGAAAGGCAGGGCACTGTCGACGCTACGGGAACGTTTCCGATCTTCTGGGTTTATGCGGTTTCTCCGTCCGGCTCGTCCTCTTCGCTGTTGGCTCTCTTTGCCATCAAACTTGCTGATGAGTTCATCCACGGCCGGAATTGAGCCTGTGTCAATGTCGCGCCCTGTGCCAGGCATAAAGGGGATGTAACGGCGGTTCTCATGGCGGTTGACGGTGTCTGCATAGAGAGCTTCCAGCTGGTCATCTTGTGGAGTTTTGGCAGAGGTACTGGAGGATACTGAGGAATGACGGGAGCGTGAAGATTCCAAAACTGGACCACTTGAGTCATGTCTGCGTAAGGGGAGGACATCTGGCTCCCGTCGACGACGCTCCAGACTGGAATTGGCACTACTCACCGAGCTAGGAGGCCTACTGGACATCTTGGCTGTGTCTGTGGGGTTGTTTGCCACCGAGGATTGCTGTGGAACCGGAAGACGCGGAGAAGGTTGGGATGGAGAAACTTGTGGTTGGGTCTGAGGTTGGGCAAATGGTTTGATTTGGGGTTGAGGTTGAGGTTGGACTTGAGACTTGGTTTGAGGTTGGACCTGGGTCTTAGCTGACGTGCTTTGGGGCTGAGCCTGTTTCTGTTCATCTTGCAAAAACTTTCTTGGCTGGTCCAGATTTGAGGACCTGAGAGGGGACCCAGCTGAAGAGAGTGGCTGAGCTGGAAGACCATGGAAGCCCTCTAGGTTGTTATTCTCTGGATCATAAGGCTTGAGGAGCTCTGGATGTCTCTGGTAGTTCAACAAAGGGGACGTTTTTTTTGGCTGAGACTCCTTGTGGTTGGTCATACCATTGTGAGGGCCACCATGCTGCATCTGTTTCTGGGATCTGTACTCCACAAATGGGCTATCGGACAGGCTCTCCCTAGGCCCCCTGAATTCATACTCCTGGTAGTTATCAATAAAAGAGCCATCTGGATCTATATAACCATTACTATTTGGGCCTCCATAGGGATTTGGTGCCCTGTCTTGATTGTTCAGGACAACATAAGGATGTCCATCTATCCCTTGGACACGGATACTAAGGCCATAGGTGCCATTGTTCTGAGCTCTTGTGCGGGAGGATTGAGTATAGCTCTGCTGTAGTCCAGTGTTCGGAATGCCACCCACTCTGTAAGACTCCATCAGGAATGCTGAGAGCAAAAATGAAACCGCTCTCTCTGGAAAACACCCACCTCTGCAAACAAAACAATAATTCTATTAATGGCCACAAACAGACGCCTTCAGATATATCAACCCTTGTAAATGTTTAGTAATTCAAACCAATCAGGAATGAGACTTTTGAAATCCAATTACAATTGAGATTGTTACAGAGTTTACTTTTTTCAGATATGAAATAAAACGCATGTGGGTGACTAATTAATTTCCAAAGAGAACTCTCTGTCAAAGCCTTACGCATGAGTGCTCTTAACAAACAAAAGAAATGTGACAAAGTTGTGGTTTAAAATACCACTTAATGGATTCCAGCCATCTCTAATACCACGCTAAGAAAAGCCCTTAGCTAAACATTAGGTATTTCTAAAGCAAATAAGACAAACGCCTCGTAGACCTAAAATTAAGCAGCTTGTGTTTGAAGTGATTTATAAGAGACTCTCATGGGGAGTAAGAAAATGATCTATAGAATACAAACACAGGTCAAACACTCACACCATTACAAGCAAATGGTGTTACAGCCCCACAACACATAATCTCCACTGCATTCTTCATGAGATTGCCAATTCAACCAGGCACAATCCTCAGTTCACAAACTACAGAATCTCTAGATAATCATGAGATACCCACAGTAAGATTCCATGTGAACCAATCAGTACTTTTGCAAGTTGTTTAAGGCACTGAGTTTAAGGTGAAAGGATCAATGCAGAGGAATGTGACAACAGGGCAAAGAAGACACAGCAAGGGGTAAATATACCCCTTTCTGTATTTCAGTGCTTGAGAGAAGAGCCTGTGATCACCATCAGTAGAGAATAACTACTTTGATGATAGTGATTTCCCAACCTGATAGTAAATAAAGCAGGGTATATGTCTTTAGTGCAGATGCATCAATGCCAGCCTTTGCCCTTTACAAAACTATGAGATCATATGTCCATCATGAAACAGAATGTCTCAGATTCGGTCACAACAATAGTTGACTTAAAACAGTTTGATTTAAAAGGTAAATGTCAATAAATGAGATTGGAGAGAACAAGAAAAATCAAACACAAATACCACTTGCATCCAGGTGTTAGGTCTATTAAGGGCTATTATCAGTTTCCTGTGGACACTGTTAGATAACAGCTTACCTTACCCTTCAGGAACCACAAAAACAACAATCTTGTTGGTGATTTTTAGAGTACAAACAAAGATGAATGGGAGTTTAGGGGAGAGATGGAAGAGCCATGATAAGAGAAGGCTCTAGCCACAGCCAAGTGGATTGTATTTCAAAGAGAACCAATGACAATGTCTTAACAATGCAAACGAACAGACCAAAACATGAAAACAGCAATGTCAGACTCAAAACGTCCCACGTAATTAAGCATGGTATTGTAAATGATGCCATCGATGACAAATTAGTGGGAGTAATAACATCCAAGATACAGTTGCTGCATGGCAAGCAGACAAGAGAAGATGCAAATGCTTCCTGGTTTACTATTAATACACAAAAACGGACGGCGTCTCAAACTTTCCAGCCCCCACAAAGGGAGAAGACAGAACAATGGGGCCAAGTTTAATAGCTACATGCCCCCTTCTCCAAAAAGGAAAACTGTGGGCGTAAAAAAAAAAAAAAAAAAAAAAAAAAAAGAGAAAGAAACAATAGTTTCTTTCAGCGGCGGTATCGCATGTTTCCAGTACAGAGGCACCAGGAGGTGTTACTGAAGCTCTTTTCCTTGTATTGTACACTGTGGAAGTGCTTCTCTCGGGACTCTTCGACAGAGAGAGGAAAAACACCCCCCCCCCCCCCCCCCCCACCAGTGCCAGTCTCTACAAACTGACCCCCAAATCCGCTCTTTTTCTCTAGCACCTTCTACTCCAAACGCACAGAGGAGCAAAGGTTAAAACTCCGGTCAAGCTACTATGTCATGCGTTCTCTTTCATCCTAGAAAACAAACAGAGAGCATGGAGGAGAAACTGTGCAAATTTGTTTTGTTAGCTTCTCTGTGGCATTACTGTGCATCATATTAATATCAGTGGCTGTTGGTGGAGACCACACAGAGCAACTGAGGACATAGACTCAATTCCCAGGTTAAAGAATGCATTCGGGCCCTGTATTTAAGGTTGCATCTGTGCAGTTTGCTCTGACAATGGATTCAGCATTTACACATTTGTATGATGATGTAACTCCCACTCTTGTTTCGACTTAACACAATGTTTAAGCTTTTTTTTAATGCTGACAACCAAGGGCAGAAATACATTACAAGGAATAGCCTTGACTTTGAATTGACTTTGGAAGAAAAAAACAGGTTTTGAGTAAACGTTGCCTAAAACTTTCCAGCAGGGTTGTGACTTGATGACAGCAAAGTTCAACTTAACCACTGGTTGGCACAGACACCTCTGATATTTCATAAGAAAGACTGCTGGCACCTGCCCATCCCACATATAATTAACCACAAACCAACTCATCAATTCTAATATACACAGTTGTCAACAGATGTGCTAACCTCCTTCAAACTACAGATAAAACTTATGTTTTCCTCCCCCTTCTGCAAGGTTCTAAACACAGCCTCTTTATATCATTATTCCACAATTCTCGTTTTATTTCTTCACCTGTGGCACACCTGACTAACCTATTCATCACAAATCACTGACCAGTCAATTCGGATGAGCTTAAAGTAGAACAGCGAGACTGTGTGGAATGGTAAAGGGGGGCCTCAACTCTGGGTTGAGAACCATTCTGTAACAGAAATGAGCATGTTGGGTCACAGCTGAAAGGCGTACTGCAGGTAAATACAACAACCGTCAACAGACAATAATTTGCGCAAATTTGTGCAACTGTTGATGCGAGAATTTCAGCATTCTCGTTCATGCAACTTGATTTATTAAATAAAAAACAACAAAAATATATAGAATTTACTCCACTTGCTACGATATTTACGGGAAAATCATACTTCTAAAAGGCAGTTTATGGTTGGTCGGTTTTTATTCCAATAAGCCCGGAGTCAAAATAAAACTTAAGATATACTTCTGAACCAGTCCAGATCCAACAAATGCTAAGATGCTCAAAATACAACAGGTGGTGTAGACCAGATACGTTTCCTAATGTTATGAAATTACAAAACGATGGGACTGCTTGAACCATGATGAACGAACAGCACACTTTAAAAAAGACTGGAAGACAACGTAAATCAATCTTTAAACCAACTTGTCTGGTTTACGCAGTTCCCACGCTCTCACGATTCAAAAGTAATACAATGTGTCGCTCAAAAAGTTGGCAACAGAGGACAGAAAAAAGTATCACTCACCGGTTGCGACTAAAGTTCGTTAAGAGTTTATTCGTTGATCAAACCTTGTTAACAAACTTTAAAAGAAATGGGTGTGCCATACTCCTTGACGATTTTTCGGACATATGTTGTGGATCTTGTTTTCTGAGTCACTATAGTTTAACTATGGGCTGAATAGCAAACTAGATCCCGCCCCTTGCCCTGAACGCCCTACACCCGCCCTCTTCTGGCCCCAACGACGAACAATTAACTGTAGATCTGCCTACAGCATTACTCGATTTCAGGCTGATCGTGGACCAGCTCGTAACTCCATCACCAAAAGCCATTTTATTATTCAAGAGATCTACCGCTGATCCAGGTCCTCCCATTGTCAAATTGAGCTGTGCGTCAATTCACGGGCATTTAGTTCGCACTTAAGCAAGTTACGGTATAGATACCCGGGTGTTTTGAGGGTGAAGAAAAAGGTACGTAGCAGTCAGAGGTCAGTGTTTTCAAGAAGACAAGTATTTTCCAAAATACAGCGATACGTAAAATACGGCCTTGAGTCCGCTGGATGCGTCTACATCATGATTATGTATAATCATACACTTTCATTTTTTCTCTAACTCACGATTTGATTGATAATTAAAGGGTGAAAACAAAACAACATGTTTGGCCATTAACTTTCATTTCTTATCCTCGTAGCTGTATTCCACATCACTCTCAATATGCTATTTAGGAAGAGATGGGGAAGCTTCGCGAAAAGTTGGTGGTGACGCCCAATTTGCAAACTCATTAGTTCGACGGCGCCATCTAGTGATTGTGTTTTGTTTTTATCGCTCTGGTGGATGCAGTTTTGAATTTACAAATTAGCCCTTAAATAAATTAATCTAGATTTCCACGAACCGTACTCATTCAGCATTTGAATTTCGCTTCAAATCATTATGCCTAAATTCACTAGGTTTGTGTAAAAATCATGAATTACACATGATCACAATTTCTATTGCAATACTAATCATATCTGTATAAAGCCTAATAATGACATACATGTGGCACTAATGGTAACTGACTGATACTTTAAAATTCCTTATTTTGTTCTTTTTATCTTTCATTTCATTTATTTACTTTTTAAGGATCACTGACCGTAAACTTCACGTTTAATCCAAAATCACTGGGTCGATCTGTGTATTTTATGGAGTGATGTTGTTTAGTCTTGAAACATTGCCCCATACAGTAAAAGACCAGTTGGGGAAAATTCCACTACATCTTAGACCAGACACCACTGTACTTTTTCAGTACACATGCAAGTCTAGTACATAGGCTACAGGTGAAATGTTGTCACACATTCCTGACAACCTTTGCCTGCAAGCAATTCTCAATTTTTTTCCCCAAGTAAAAATACATTATAAAGAAAGTATATATTTTCCCATTCCACTGCTTAGGAATCAAGTCCTCAGTACTCCAAAGACTTGTCTACGGAGACAGTCGCGTTAAGAGTACACCTTGATACACACGTTAATTTATGATAAAGGCACGTGAAGACGTTGGGAATAATATGAAGGGGAGAATGGCAACTGCTTCTCTCTATGTTATAAAATGGTGGGTTTTCATGTATTTTTGGAAAGCCACGGTGTTCATCCTAAACTCTCTCGCAATGTGCTGAGTTACTGTCCCACTCTCTGTACAGACACTCGTACTGTTCACGGCTGAAGAGCTGCAGCTGCGACCAGCGAGCATGCTCAGTAGAGTGCGCTGTCTCTCTCTCTCTTTCTCTCTCTCCCTCGCTCTCTCTCTATCTTTCTGCAAAGAAGAACCACCGCAAACCCTGAGAAATGAGACAGAGGGATCTGAATGCGGGAGAGCAGAAAGCACACGTGTCGAGAACGATTTATTATCATCTTAGTTCATGCGTGCAACGTAAATCAATTGATGTTTTTACCGGAACAATTATGAGACCATTCCCATACAACAGAACCTTACAATTAAGGTTCGTGGTATAAAGTTATTCTATGAGCAGCAGAATCTGTTTTCAGCAAACACGTAGGAGGATATTATGAAAGAAAATGTTTGGAAGTTAAAAGTACACAAGTCCTGATAGTGCACGGGGAATGTCCAGCCAACAGCAATAATTAAAGAGACAAACAGACAGACGGACACGGTTGCGCTCCAAAGCATGGCAGCCTGACAAACCCTTGATTTGGCTCCAGCAGTGAAAGCCAAGATGCTTCTGTCAATAGGCCCACCATGTCTCTCACACCCCCCCCCTCCCCCCACCCTTTCAAAGCTGTCCCAAGCTAACAGACGTACAGGAAGTCAACCTTTCAAACACGGTGGTCCTTTGCTTATAGAAACCATGCCCATATTTCTAGATGAACCACAGCTAAACACTTGAGTTTATGATAAAGTCAGGAAGGCATACATACACACACACATCCAACACACACACACACACACATTCATAGGAAGGAAATGAGACAAAGCCCTCCCACCCAGGCAGTGCAACAGCCCCCCCCCTCTTCTCTCTCTCTCTCTCTCTCTCTCTCTCTCTCTCTCAGATGACGTGTTAGGTCTGTTGATTGACAGCTCTGGTTTACAGAGCATCATAAAGTTGGCCACAAAGTCACCAGCAGTCAGCATCTTCTCCTGCATATCGCTCCTGTCAGTCTCTGCTGAACTTAGACTCAACCTGACGTCCCAAGGATGGGAAACTGTCCCACACTCGCGCATGTACAAAAAGATAATGTAAGGCAGATGTTCCAATCCTCCGAGACAAGTCCTGGGATTTAGTTTAGTCTTATAATTGGACAGCCAAGACTGATGTCAATGCACAAATATGTTCAGATGATTTGAAAAATGAGAGCGAAAGGGAGAGCCAACAAAAGAGACTGTTTAAGGAACTTGCTAAGAATTTACGGCTAAAATTGAGTTCTTCAAGGAGAAAATACAACCTACTGCGGGAGTTCCTCTGTGGTCCACCAGTAGAGGAGTGACATTCTGAGCGGGATGACGACAAAAGAACGCCCAGTGTAAACAACCTGTCAAACAGTCAAAATAAATAAGCAACAAATCCTCGAACAGTCCCGTGTAGAAAAACGATAACATAGCTGTTGCAACTGTCCATCCAACACTACAAAATATTCGGTTGTTATTGTACTCCCTTATTTCTGTAGACACATATTAGCGCAGTTGTCTTCCGGAAAAGCAAAATGCTTCAATGAGAAAGAGGCCACACTTTTGGGTCAGTTTTGTAAATTTGAAACTAACTTCATGCCACACCGTGTAATGTGCGGCCTGCTTTAAATACCATATAGCTTCAATACTGTGGCTAAATATCCATCAGCCATTGAGAGAGACAGGACTGCGTGCACAAGTACTGCTATCACACTTTATTAAAAATAGAAACATATGCTCCAGAGTATTTTTTTTTTGTTTGTTTGTTTTAATACAGACTACAATGGTCCACTGATATACCTTCAAAAACGAGTTACATTATATAAAACACACTCTTGAAGAGTTCTTCATTTGGCCTAAATCCACTGTAGAAAAGTCTGGTGTAGAGGAAGTTCCTTGGCAGGACATTATATTTCGACAGCTCTTTCACATCAATGAACAATGAGCTCAACCAAATGTACCCCTTTACATCCAATTACCATCATCATCATCATCATCATCATCATTATTATTATTGTTATTATTACTATTATTACCACAATCTGAAAAGAAAAAAATGAATCACTGTCTGACAAATTACAGGGAGTAGAAGATGAACATCCGTTATCAATAGGAGGAAATGAATGCACATACAATCTTGTTAAAAAAAGATGGCACATTTATTGCTACATAAATGTTATATACATACTGTGTTTTCTGTTACAGAGACAGAAACAAATTCGACTTCTTGCTGCTGGTTCTTTTTTTTCTTCTTCTTCTTTGTTTTTTTTTTTTTGTTTTTTTTTTGATGTGCATTGACAATACCTTGAATTTTGACACGGGTACAAATCTTTCATCAACCAACAATGCAGAACTGGAGACAGAGATGGAAGGGGGGGGGCACATCTGCTAGAACATTGAGCTCGAACAATACCTCATATGTACTAGACTGCGAGCTACAATCCTACCATGTTCTTTAGATGCTATCAATATTCTTTGTCATACCAATGGACAGGTTATGGTAAATAACCGTACGTTTTTACTATCTAACATAGTAAAATAAAGTAAGAAACTTTTTACTCAAAACTTTTGATTTCAAAAATCTAGAAAGAGTAATATTTAGAATTCAAGAAATGTTCTTACAATATTATTGTATAAAAGACTAACTACAGTGAAAAATAAGCCAAATGTTTTTTTGTTTTTTTTTCTTCCTTTTCATAGATTTAAAGAGGGAAAGCATTTGGGCGTGCGGCAAAAAGTCTTACATATCCAAAACAAAAACAAAAACAAAAACAAAAACAGACAGCATGAGAAAAGAAAGAAAAGAAAAGAAGGGGGGGGGAAGAGTAAAGGGATGCCACATAAGCTTAGATTCAGTCAGTGACAATACACTGAACTCTCCAATACTGAAATGTAGAGCAAGGCCACAAAGACTCAAGTGGATTTCACAACGATTTTTGATAAGGGAGATATTCTCCATGAAAAAAAAAACAAAAACAAACCCAAATAAAAACAGCACAGCAAAAAAAAAAAAAAAAAAAAAACAACAAAAGGAAATGAGAAAGAACCGAAAACAAACGAACAAACAAGCAAAAAAAGTCATTTGGAGACCTTGGTTGTGGATTTTTTTGTTGTTGTTGTTGTTGTTGTTTTTGTTTTTTGTTCTTTTTGACTTTCCCAATCTTAGAACATGTCTGGGTGTGTCAGCCTTGCTTTAAAGAGTGAACATGCATGGAAGACAGTACACAGAGGACATGAAAGGAAAAAAAAAAAAAGAAAGAAAGTAAGAGTGTTAAGACCAAAAATATTTTTCCAAAAAGAAAAGAAAAGAGAAAAAGTAAAAGCGTACACACACACACACACACTCATAAACATACAGACACGTATAAAACCGAAAAGTGGTGACCATTGATTGCTCAGAAACAGGGTCTTTTGGGAAAATGAAACATAAAAAAAGTGAAATCCTGATGAGGACCGGGTTTTTGTTCATTGTATCAGAGTTGACTGAGATATAGAGAGTGAGTATAAAGCAATTCTTCAGACAATTCAGTCGTATGCTGTAGGTTACGGCATCAAGTACTTTACTGCTGAGGGGGAGGAGCGAGGGGGAGAGACAACAAACAAAAACATTCTAAGTAACTTAGAATCTTCTTCTAGTTCATACATCCTGACTTTATACGTTTTACTATGAAGCCTAGAGAGATGCTTTGTATATAATTACAAATAAACATATAACATGTGGTTACTTTGAGTAATGATTCTTTTTTTTTGTTGTTTTTTTTTTGTTAATGGTTTTTAACAGAAAGAAAAACAAAATGAAGGAAAAAAAAAAAAAAAACTTAAATTCAGGCCAGGTGATGATATGGTCATCGTTTTTCTGAATCTACTTTTCTCACAAAGCTATCCGTGACACCACTGCTTTAGGCAAAAAGCATGAAACACATGCCTTTCCCATCCAAACAGCTCTTCCATCAGGCAGAGACCAAATAAGTAACATACCAAAAAAAAACCCCCCAAAAAAAAGACAACGAAACAAACCGCAATGTCAGAGATATGCTATTGTTTTACATTTAACACTATATGGCAAAGGAACAAAGAGGACCTGAGAGAGACCCTCTTGTTTCCTTCAGTTAAGACACTAATAGATATGCAGGGAATGCTAAGGTTTGTAAATGGTTTTTGCTCTCTGTATTTGAAACGGCGCGCTAATGAAGTATAAACAGGTCAGGCTGCGATGACTTTTCAGGAGAGCTAGAGTTTGCCATTCCTCTGCCCCGGACAGGCTGGAGAAAAACAGCCGCACACTGCTCCGCCCCCCCCTTCCACCCCCCATCACTCCTTTCCACCCCCTTTCCTCTAATCCTGTCTGTGATATGGATCCTGAGCTAAGCTTTACATAAACTGTTAGGTAGTTTTGGTTTACTATGCTGTTATCTGTGGAATGAACAAAATATAAATATACATAATATATTATTCTAATTTCTTTCTTCTTGCTCTTCTTAAAACAAAAACAAAAACAAACAAACAAAAAAAACCAATGGGATTCTTGAGTCTTTGATCATCATGTGAGTGTACGTTTGAGAGCACTGACTGACTGACTGCTGACGTTGATCAGAGCGAGTAGGTATCTGTGTGGTTCAGTGACTGAGCTGGGCAGTTAGGCCGACCGAGAGGATTAGAGTGAGGACTATGTAACCACTCAGGCCCTGGCAAACTGTAGATCCACTGAAACGCCACCAGCATCTCAAAGCAATGTCACAACTTTCCCTTTAAACATAGACTTTAGAGCTCAGTAACATAATAAATAGAAAAAAAAACAAACAAAACAAAACAAAACAACAACAACAACCAAAAAAACAACAGGAAAAAAAACAAAAAAAACAATTGCTGTTACAATGCATTCGTCAATTCAGTTTTAGGCACAAGGCAACTTCCACGAGGAGGGTGGAGGGGAATCGCCACAGTCTGTGATTGTTCAGATGCCACCTGTTGCTTGCAGACACTGATATGTGCTCAAGTTTTCTTAGAAGGGCAGAAATTTTGCTGATCAATGTTGGATGTCTTCATGGGGACCTGGGCCCCCAGCCGTTTTTTTTTTTTGTTTGTTTGTTTGTTTGTTTGTTTCTTTCTTTTTTAGTCTATCGCTGGATTGCTTCGACGTGGAATTTTGCTTCAAGTGGTCTGTCTCATCAAATTTGTGTCACAAACTGTGAGTCCTGTCTGCCCTTGGAAAGCAAGGTCACCAACGCTATCTTACATACTTGATCAGGATCTCTTTGATCTGGAAGCAGACAAAAATAAGGGGATCATTCACTCTCATTTTACAAGGCAAGCTCTTACAGTTCTAGGCCTGTTTTCACCTTCCTCAGACAATAAAGCAAAGCAGAGGACAGCAGTGTCATAAAAGAGCCGCTGAGGCCTGACATACTAGGAGTGTGTTCGGTTACAGACAGATCTAGGTTCAGGCATAGCTTATACTTCTCTTACAATCTCTGAGGGTCCTTAGCCTTGGTGAGAATGCTCTTGGTGCTCTCCCTGAACATTCTAGAACGCTGCTTAAATTTCGTCCTCTTTACGGCTACGGTGGAAGCGCTACATTCAGACTTGGTGAAGCTAATGAGCTCTAGGCGGCAGAACGGGTCCGTACCTGGCCAGAACTCAGAGGTGACCCATGGGGTTGGATGTGTCGGTGAGGCCGGGGTGAACTGGCGGGTGGACCTGCTGGGGATCTCCAGAAACACCAGACACCTTCTCCTCCTCTCTCCTTTTAAGGCAAGCTGCTTTTGGGTTCAGATTCCTCTCTGTTCAGTGTTAAAATACACATAAAACTCAGGTTTAGACGCAACTCCTTTCATCAGTGCAAAGAGAGAGAAAAAAAAAAGACCAAATTCATCACTGCCGTTCCTGTTTCGCAATTAGCACCTCTCTAAATCTCTCCTCAGCTTTCCAAAAAAGGTTGCTTTTTTTGTTGTTGTTGTTGTTTTCCTCCTATATTCTTCAACCTCCGCCATCGCTCTCTTTTTCTCACCAACAAAAATAAAAATGCTGCTAATTGTTATCATTATTATGTATTCCTCAAGACACCCCAGAGCACATTACAAGGTACAGCAAAACAAGCTTAACCAATCACATTACAAAGTAAACTGAAATGAGATAAAATGAACATTAACCATAGACAATGAAGGATTAAGAGTCTGGTGCACTGCAGTATGTAGATGCACTGGGGGGGTTACCAGAGGATTGGATTTTGAGTGAATGCGCATTTGAGTATTTGGACTCTCTCCTCAGTATGTAACATGTGGAGTCTGCATGCGTTCTGACCTCTGACTTGCTGCTCTAGGCTGAGGATGACAGCCACAGCCTGGTGGAGGATGAGAAGTTTGGTCTGGGGTTTCTCACTCTTCAGGTGAAGCTGACACATACGGCCCAGCTCCTTGAAGGCCTCGTTGATGTCTCGAACCCGAAGCCGCTCCCTGGCGTTGTTGGCCATCCTCCTCTCGCGCTCGCGCTCCGCTTTCTGTTCCGGATTCAGGTCCTCGTCTTCATTAATGCTGCTGAAGAGGTGCAAAAGCCAAACAAATTACAGTGAGACCACGGTCCCTTTCACTTCAGTCAACGCAAGTCTTTTTCTATGCTTCTCTACAACTACTTAGAGCAACAGGCCATTCCACTCAGCTGTGCATACCCATACATGACAGAGGACTAAAACAAACAAATGTTTCGTGTCTTTGCTTACATTGTTGAAAAACATGGTACAAAAACACGGTTGGGACTAGCATGCTAACGTCACATGCTAACGTCACATACTGTCTGACTTTGATCCACAGCTAAAATTGCTAATATGCAAATGATTAGATTCCCCCATCCTTATGCCCCAAAGAGACAAACCACAAATACTGCTTGTGTCTTCATGGCCAATATCAGTGAGAGGAATGTAAATTCAGTGCGGTGGTCTTTAGGACCCTGAGGCTGGTGCTTGCCTTGTTCGAGTGCCTCCTCTGGGTGTCTTGATATCCCTTTTGTCGCTCTCATCGTCTGACTTGATGTCGTTGGAGGAGTGGTTATCGTGCATGTCATCTTTCTCCTGATTCTCGATCTTCAGTTCCAGGGTACTGGCCACCTGACCAGACAGATTTCCAGCAAGCCCTGCACACACCACAGACACTGGGTCAGTCGTGCTCCACATACTGGTTAACACCTGACATATAGTACTGTTATGGCTTTCAAACAGCTCCCTCCACAAATCTCTGACTCAGAGACCAGATCTAAGGCAGTAGTGGTAGGGAGAAAAAACAGTAACCTCAGGGTTGTAGGTTTGAATCCCAAACTCTCTTACACACTGGACTGTTACTAATTTACAATACACCCTTTCCAACACCAATACAAACCATAAACATCCCAAAAAGCTGAATACACAGCTTAAGTCAAATTTTACACATACATGGAACATCCACAAGATGATTGTAACCTGGGGAAGGAAGGAGGGAAGGAAGGAAGGAAAGAAAGACAGAAAGAAAGGGAGAGAGATGGAAAGAGAGAAAGAGAGAGAGACAGAGAGAGAGAGAGAGAGAGAGAGAGAGAGAGAGAGAGAGAGAGAGAGAGGGGTCGGTCATACCTCTAAAGGTGTCTGACTGGTGGTTGATCTCAGTACTGGATGTGGGCCCAGAGCTGGGCTGGAGCCCAGCATGATTACTGTTTAGGCTGACAGCATCGTCACGGTGGGCAGCCCCCTGTCAAGAACCATAGAAATAAAGCCGTGAGAGGGAAGAACAGAGGAACACACATCAATAGCCTCTCTGATCATAAGTGATCTGATCATAGACAGAAAGAAAAAAAAGTGTACATTAAACCAGAGAGCCTTTTTCTCTGACACTCACATCTGAGACTTCAAAGCTCTGAGAGCTTCTCTGGTCCCACCGCACTATGACCTTCCCTTTCCAAAGGGGAAAAAAAGGAAGGAGCGCGGCCCAGAACAGAAGATGACCTTGTAGGAGTACGACTACACTCTGAGAAAGACGCGCCATAGTTTTACTACGCTCAACAACGTGACGGCTCACTTTTTTTTTCTTTTTAAACGAACATGTGTTGCAGAACTTTATGGTGGTTTATAGCTGAACGCTATTAAGACGTGTTTTGGAGATGAAATTCAGAGAAACATGTGACGTCGAACCGACGTCACATGTTTTGGGAGATGCACTGCTTTGGGAGATGTTCATCTGTTCATTGCAGGGTTCCTTGAATCAACCCGACGTTCTAAAGTCTGATCGGCTAAAGCATGTATACATGTTTTGTCAGTAATCATCAGTTTCTTATTATAACATGAGAGCACGATCCAGCAGGAAAAACGGACCCCCGGAATGGGTCTGAGCATCCGTGACACATGAGGATTTCAACAGACTGCCATTGCACTCTACTGCAGCAGTCATTCATTCAAATCCCCTATTTCAGGCACTGGGGGGTGCTTTAGGCCTCCCATAGCTCAACCATACTGTATACACAGCTTATACTGTATACACACAAGAGTGGCAGACTCATCAATCATACATCAACAACTCTTACAATAGTAAACTATACAAACTATAAGAGTGGTATTGCACGAAAATCTTCCAGATTCTAATTGTAAAAGAGTAAAAGTTTTCTTGAGCAGTGTTGCTAGATGCAGAAATGATATACTTGGTGAGACTTTGTGCTTTACTATAGGGGACACTGACACAAGAGTTTGACGAGGGCCTGTGAAAACAGGAGGCCACGGTTTAAGCGCCCCTTGTCCTCACTGATTTGTTATGACTACTGTCAGAGACATCAAAAACGTCCCTCCCAATAAAGGCACTCTTGTCCTTCAATAAAAGAGAGAGAGAGAGAGAGAGAGAGAGAGAGAGAGAGAAAGAGAGAAAGTCAACCAGACACTGAGAATTCAGCATCTGTCCATAAGCAAACCACTGAAACCACACTCTCTGAATGCAAGCCACACTCATCATGCTTTGGGTGTTTTCCCTATACATCTGTGTTTTATCCATCTCTTGCCATTAGTGCTGCCCTCTGAAAGAAAACCACAGCAAAAATGCTCCCAAGCTATTTGCCACTTTTCTGTCTTACAACCACTATGGTCTACCCTGCACCCCCCCCCCCCCCCCCCCCCCCCCCCGCCAATTACTACGTCTTTCAGTGATCTAAGTTTCTCAAAAAAAAAGGGATGTGTGCAGGACAGAGGGGGAGGAGAGGAAGTTAGCTGATAACTGAGGAAGAGGAGTGTGTTCTTTGGAAGGTGGGCTGGCTACCCCTCCTTCCTGTAAGGAATGCAATCCCAAGTCACTGTTGGCCTCTCTTAACTCCTCTGCCACCAACCCCTCCCCTGTCAGAAACACACTCACTCACACACACACACACACACACACTCAGCGACACTCTCAACAGGTGTCCAAACAAGTCTTTGTCTGGGGCTGAGGGGAGGGGCTGGGGGATCGGCCACCAAAAGAAGGCAGCCATTTTCCTGACTGAGCCTGATTACCATACAGCTGAGGGACTCTATTTTGGTGGGGCGAGTAGCTGCTCACACACACACACACACACACACACACACACACACACACACAGAATGCATAAGCTGTCCAGAGTAGTTAAAAAGTGGGGAGAAAAAAAAGAACTCCACCAAAATAAAAGCGTGACTAGCCCTGCTGAAACTGTTTGTGTGTGTGTGTGTGTGTGTGTGTGTGTGTAAAAAGTCTCTTTTCCCACAGGGAGGTCTGAGTGTGTTAGTACAGACAGTCCTGTCACCCACCTCTTTGACAGCAGTAACACACCCTCCACTCCAAAACCAGAACAGCAACAAACCGCTCACCACACACACACACACACACACACACCACCATGGATATGTCACCACACACAAAACACTACCCTGACAGTTAAACTTACACACCATACACTTTCCCTATACTCATGACTGAAAACAGATGGCATATCTGGGCTTAAATTCTGTCTCCATAAAACTCCAGTGATGAAAACAGACACATCAGAGACTTTGCATTTCATATACATTGAGACCGTGAATTATTGTTGGCAGCATGGGCGCAATTTCCAGGCAAGAGGATTGAAGAGGAAAGGAAAGAACGGCACAGAAGGGACTTGGGTTGCTCTCTGGCGGAAACCCTAACTTACTCAGCGTACAGGAATCTTGTTCGGCTTGTTGACTGAGAGTATGAAGTCAAGGTTGTACTATCCTGCCATGAGAAAAACAAGCCACGCAGCCTAGAGCCGCTCTCTGTCAGGTGCATCAGTTTGGTTTGCTTACAACACTTAGCGCCAAGTATGTAAACAGTGACCAAAGCAAAAAACCCTTACCCTAATATATACTGTTTATTGATCTGTGCTTCATTAAATCATTGGAGGAAGGTTTTATCAATGAAGAACTCCGACTTGCTGTTCTTTCTCGTCTTGATTTGAGCGTTTCATGTGAATGGGAGTTTGATTTTGATTTATTTAACAGCACATGGGGATTAATGCAGAAACTGTTCTCTCTGTTGATGCTTCCAATGCAGCTGAGCTTACATTCCCTCTCCACTCGGAAATGAATGTTATGAGAAAGAGAGGGAGAGAGAGAGCGCACACACACACACACATACACACACACACACACACACACCCCTGTAGTTCACCACGCCTTACACTGCACAGGTCCTGACAGCCCATCAGAGGCTGTGTGTGCAACCCACTCAGGAGTTTAACAAACAGACATTTTCCAGACCACAACTGAACTAAAGGCCATACTGCCTGCTTTTCTAATTCACACAGAGAAAGAAAGTGAGAGAGAGGGGGGGGGGGGGAGAGAGAGAGAGAGAGAGAGGGGAAAGGGGGCTTTGGCCAGCCATTACACATATGGAAAGTATGTGGGTTTAAGTTAAACTGCTCTCGGTGGAAAATAGTTCACTTTCAGCACATGGTCGGGCCTTCATTTTAAACAGGTGGCCCAAGCCAAAGGTTTATTAACCTATTTGGAGGAACACAATGAGAGTAACATATGCTCCTTTTTGACTCAAACAAACAGATTTCGTTTGTTGGAGTTAGATATTCTCTAAACAACTGCTATTCATTTTTAGGGGAGACTTTGAACCATGCAACATTCAAATAAACAGTCTGAAACAAACAAGTTATTGTTCTGTATTTCAAGGGAGGTAAACTCAGTGACCATTACCATAGAGGCAGTCCGACTAGCAACCAATCCT